>NC_141994.1:4314055-4331555 GCF_049901715.1 Pseudonaja textilis | reverse complement strand
AAGACAGATCATAAATTACCACATGATCTTTTGTGTGGTACCTATATAATATCAAACTAATTATCTTTCAAAGCAACATCTATACTTGTTATCTTGCCACAAATTTTCAGGGCTCAGTTTGTAGCACTTACCTAAAACCCTGATGTCAGCTTCTCAATTCATTCATACAGAAAACAAGACAGCAGTAACTGTTATAGGAAGAAATTCAAGATGATCTTAGAATAGAAGAATTAGAAAGATTAAGAAAGTTAATATGATTTTTCTTCTTAAGTAGGAGTAATTTCAGGGGAATAGTTAACTGTATAATGCCTGAAACTTTTTTAAATAGCAAAAAGTCATGACTAATTGAATTAGACAGATATGAAGACAATCTAGTGGGCGCTAAACTTTTGATATTATTGCTAGCACATTATAACTAAGGACTAATTGGAATTAAAATACCTAGTTATTTTGGCAGCCCAATTATTACATTAGTTCCAGCCAATGTCTTGCCTTATAGAGTTTTAATCTGCTCCAGTGGTAATAAAATATTTTAGCTTTATCTAATAGCATCAGGACAGAAGAAACCATTTGGTCATTCAGAGTATCACTAATATAAAAAGTGCCTTAATTGCATATATTTCAATACTGGGCCCAATTAGTGTATTTACTGATTTTAAGTATGCAGAGTTGGAGGTAAATAAGAAGGGATTTTCAGGGTTATCCTCAATACAAGCTTTCCTAAAAGTTAAAC
Organism: Pseudonaja textilis; assembly: GCF_049901715.1. Lineage (NCBI taxonomy): Eukaryota > Metazoa > Chordata > Lepidosauria > Squamata > Elapidae > Pseudonaja > Pseudonaja textilis. The sequence continues at coordinate 4,330,822 of NC_141994.1, read as the reverse complement.
AGAAAAAAAAAGATGAAAAATAAAATTATTCAAAACCTTTGAATTCTTTCTTAGATGAAGATTTTCTCCCATTTTCCTGGGGAATACAGATTTCCCCCCACATTTAAAGAACCTTAATACTCAAAGAACTGAAATGATTGTTAAATCCTGGAATGATAAGGGGTTATGCCTTGACAAATTATTCATTTATTTACTATAGGAGTAACATGTGAATAATTATAGCTGCATGCAAAAACCCAATGCAAAGCTTTATATTTTATTCTGTGATTATTCAAAAATAATTTTAAAAATTATATTACACTTATAAAGAATGAGTTGAATTATTTACATAGCAGAAGTATATTTAGTAAAAAGATTCAATGATAGTCTAAAATAGCTGAGGAAAAACAAAAACATTTATTCCACTTATAAAAACCAAGTTCACAGCCTATATTTATATGAACTGTAGCTCACTTTCTGTGTCTTTCCAGTTTCACCACACATCTGCACATTTAAATCTCATTTATTTCAAAGCACATCTGAATCACTACTGCTTTAAAGATTTAATTTTGATACATATCCTAAAAGTATTTCTAAATCTATCATTCTATCAAAACTTTTTAAAAAAATGTTCAATACAAATTAGAAAGAGGTAAGAGCATATGAAACATCCCGTAATGATAAGAGAATATTGAAAGAAAATTAGTGCATTTTTTTAACTGATACAGACTTGTAATTGGAATAGATATATTTATTTAGGAGATTAAAAACATTTTTATCAATATACTTTGATTATAATTCACATGATGTCTTGCTTTGGCCCCCAAAAGGGAAGCACTCTGGAATTGAAGGGCAATGATGGAATTGAAGAGGAAGGATGACTTTGCTTGCTTGAAATAGATAAATAACCTCTCCCCAGACTGAAAATGCAGCCTCTGCCTATATATACGTGAGGCTATGGCATTGATAAAATCTGTGCAGTCTGATTCTTCAGTGTAGGTCCAAAGTACAGCAAGAGGTTAAACATTGCAACTGCAGCTCACTTCCATTTAGTTAAGATAACTAACCTTTCCTCCCAATTCAGGTCCAAATAAATATTGAATATTTACTTCAGATCTTTTTAAAATAAATCTGTGGCTTTTGTAATTATTAGCTTAGGAAATACATTGTTGGTCATATATTTTAAAATTTATAAACAGAATCTTGCTCTATAGTGGCTCATGATTATGTTTTTAATATTAGTGTATATATTACTATAAAATGAAATTTAGAATGGTCCTAATAATACAATAAATGAATTCACACAGAATGGTACCCTTCCAACATAGATCTTCCCCTTGCCATCATTTTCTTTCTATATGGGCCTATATTAACATTTTGCTATTTATTCAAACCAGAAAAGGAACAGAAAAGTTTATTATGAGAATAGATCCCTTCAACCCTTTACAAAAACTTTTCAAAATAAAATGAAATTATCTTTGTAGCATACATTATTGCCTTAAATTACTATTACTTTTACATTATATTTCAAACTGGAATATACAAGCTTTGTTTTATATAATTAAATAAAAATTGGATCATTACAAGATTTGCATTTTTCCTGAGATTGAAACCTCTTTGTGAATTTTTTAAAAGAACTAAGCTTTTATCTAAAAAAGAATGCTTGAATTTTAATCAACCAATAACGATGTTATTGTTGGATAGGTAATAATTGTCTTCATATAAACTGAAAAATATTATTTGGGATGATTAATATACAAAGCTGCATTATGCACGTGGGAGTGTTGATGCACAATTTTTAGTTCTAATGTTATTATGTAATTGAGAGAACATGTTCATTTGCTCTAATAACTACTAAGATGCACTTAATAAAATGAAATGTAATAATACTTGTAATTTAATCTATTCATGGAAGTAATTTTAAAAATCTACTATTCTCCTTAATGTAGATAACGTTCATAATTTATAAAGTGTTGTGATGCCGAATTGACAATACCATTGTTTTTTTCCACTCTGAGATGATTCTGCAGCCTTCATTATCTGCATACCAACCTCAGGATTATCAAGGGCAAACAAAAGATAATTAACACCAGAAATAGGCAAATGCGGCAGCTAGTGACTGAGGTTTTTCATTTAATGCAGTGCCCCAGAAAAATCAGGGAAATGAAGTAAGTATTAAAATGAAAACCATTTTTCCCCATGCAGAAAATACATTTTATACATATTTAAATCTCAACACTTAACATGATATTTTAGTTCTAAAGACTATTTCTCAAAAGACTAATTGCCATAATCTCCATTTACCACCTGTGTTATGTGTATAGAAAAAAGGAAAGTATTATTAAAAATAGTAAATTTCTATGCTTTATACTGAACTATTGTCTTCAGTAGCAATCTCACATTGAGTAGCAGTCTCACATCTGTTATATTTGCCACATGATTTTTAAAATTGACTTCATTTTTCAGGAGTTCATTTCGCATATAGTTAAACAGACCAAAGAGCAACACCTACATTTTGAGAGAAAGTATCAGCAGTTAGAACAGTTAATGCAATACATGGATAAGAAAGGTTGAGTTGTTAAAATGTCTGTGAATACATTTATTGTATGCATTCATTAGCACTATGTAATATACAAAATTGCATTTATTTTAGTAACAGCTTTGTAAAGAAATAAGTACGAAAACTTGGGAACTTTCATATAGTAGATAAAAAAATTAAAAGGACTAACAAAAGAAGGATTTGAAAAAAGACCTGTATTTTCAGCATCCTGACTTGGCTTTTTTCAATAATTTCTTACAATAGGATCTTGTTCTCTGTTCCTCTGAATACCCTGAACCTGATGATACATTGAATAAGATCTCTAAATTACTTATTGTATGTGGGGTTTAATCTAACCTTAATTCCTATGGAACTTACTGCAGCAAGAAGTATGACAGATTCAATTTCAGGAAGTGTAAATGCCATGATGACAGGGATGGACGATTCAAGCTGAAATTGATGTTTTGAATGTAATAATTATGATATATAGAATTACACATATGAGTTTTTAAGGCAATGAATAATTGACACTCTACCACTGTAATAGGAACTTATCTCTGAAGAATTTACCATCTAGTTTAAATTCCTAAAAGATCTCAGAAAAACAGAGGTCTAGAATTATTTCAGTTGGATCAAGAAGTAGAATCAATACTCTATGTAATCTGTTTCCATTCTGGTATGAATCTCCATTTATTCTGTCAGGATTCCAGCAGTTGCCCCAATTAAATCATGAGCCTCGAGCCAAACTTCAAAACCTATCATGAATTTATTAGGAGCAAATATGTCGGCACGACCTGGTTGAAGCAGATTCTGAGACATGTAATTCACTGTCACTCTTGACCCTTGTTTTCCACACCCCTTTGGGTCAATAATAATTCATATTCTCCAACAAAAGACTTCCATAGCCAAGAGTCATCAATCATGTTCTCCAATTAGATTTGTATGGCAGAAACTCCGGTCGCCTAGTTACAATCTCTGCAAGTTAAGAATGGAATGCACTTTCGATTTCAAACTGCTGCACTGCTCTTTCAAACTCCTCCCTTCCCTTTCTGTTGCCAACTATAAAACAGGCATAGAAATGTTTTATGAGTTGACATATTCTAAGATTTACATGACATTTTTAAAATACTAGATATTTGCATTTTATCTAAGAGTGTGGACAAAATGAATTGAAATATACAGCTTATACCCTAGATCAATGATTCTTGATCTTTTCTTCACCATAGACCCCCTTTAAATACCTTTTATGACCATGGACCATGGACATGAACCCCCAAGACTTAAGATTTAAATCATAACATTTCTTTAAGCCTTCACAGACTCCCTGTGATAATATTATGACTCCCTAGGAGTCCATGGATCACAGGTTGAGAATTGCTATTCTGAAGTTCCCCCTCTGGTCTGGTTCCAGCAGGGGGCACCCAACTGCAACCTGATTGGCCAGTAGTTTGACAGCCAACTATATAAGGAGCTATCAAACAGGCTAACAGCTGTTGCCTCACGGGTGAGTGATTCATTCACTGTTAGCGCACAAATTCAATAAAGCCTGAGAAACCAATTTAGCCGCCTTGCCTCGTTCTGTGGTGCATTCATTCCCAGTATGAAGCACTGGTGGCAAGGATGGGATTTCCACCCTTGAGGCGTTAGGCGAGCTTGAAGTCCTCCTGTGGGGCAACCAAACAAAAGCTGATCACTGTGGCAGAGAGAGCCAAACAAGCCAGAAGGGCATACAAAAAGAGCAAAGTCACACTGAGGGAGCTCGATAAAGTCCACCAGCCACCTGCCTAGGATCAAGGGTTCTGTGAAGCTGTTCAGAATGGCAGTGTTAAATTCATTCATGCCATTTGATGCATCCACAGAGACTTGGGAGTTATATATTGAGCGTTTTGACTGTTTCCTAGAGGCAAACGATCCGGTGGATTTGACAGGCAGCCGGCGAAGGGCGCTGTTTCTAAATTTCAAAAGTTTGACACAGCCAGAGCTCTGTTAGCACCTCAGCCCCTGAATTCTGTCACCTGGGAGGCACTAATGGCAAAGCTTAAGAACCATTACACTCCCACTTCCTCACGAATTGCTCAAAGGCACGCATTTCACTGGTGCGAGCAAGCTGAGGGGGAAACTGTTAATCAATTTATGGCAGGTCTCTGAACAGCTGCTCTCCATTATGAGTTTAAAGAGCTGGATGATGCCTTGCTGGATCGGTTAGTCTGTGGGTTAAAAGACCTCAGAATCCAGCGCAGACTACTAGCAAAGCCTGACCTGACACTACAATCGGCATTGGACGAAGCCTGTGCTACGGAGCTATCCAACAAGTCACTGGTAGAGATTCATGGCGCGAGCAGCCCAGCTTTGGGGAGAAAAACCTTAGCTGTCCACCAAGAAGAGGCTACAGAGGAAGACATTGATCTACCAGGGGATGATGACATCCACCAGCTGAAGACTGCGTCAGGTAATAATTGGCAATCCACAAAAATAGCCCAGGCACAATCCTGCATAGGGTGCGGAGGAAACCATCTGCGAGCAGCCTGCAGATTTTGAACTGCAAACTGTCAGCGCTGCGGAAAAAGAGGCCATTTAGCTAGGAAGTGCAGAGCTATCCTGCCTGATGACAGAGTCCAGACAAAACAAGAGCAAATGAAGGGGACCCCTAGAAAAGTCCCTAGGTTGGGGGAAGAGTGTTTCACCATCCAAAGGGATAATTGCCACATCAACCCCAGAGTAGGGCAAACAAACTTATCACTAAAGAAAATTGTTTTTCTTTCAGTGAAAATTGAGGGACAGGATTGTCAAATGGAGGTTGACACAGGATCTTCTTTGTCATTGGTTAGTTGGAGCACAATCAAAAAGTTGGTGCCCAAATGGCAAAGAAAAGATTAAGACCCTGTTCCCTCACATTAAGAGACTATCAAGGGAATACAATTCCCATTTTGGGTGTCACTAAAGTTTTCAAACAATTCAAAGGCCATCCCCCACTAATACTTGTGGAAAGGGCATTGCCAAGTTTATTGGGCCTTGACTGGTTTGAATCCCTAGGTCTGGCCATAAGTAGAGTGCAGGCCACAAACGGACAAAGCACTGACAACATAAATGCACTGGCAAAGGAATTTGCTAGTATTTTTGACAATGACCTAGGTAAATATACAGGGAAACCTATTTCACTGAATTTAGACCCTACAGTTATGCCTAGGAGATTGAAAGCCAGGCGAGTGCCCTTCGCACTCCGCCCAAAAATCAATGCTGAGCTTGATAAGCTTGTATCACAAGGGATATTAGAGCCAATCGATCACGTTCCCTGGGAGACCCCAATTGTCATGCCACTGAAGGCTGACAGATTCAGTTAGGGTGTGCGCTGACTATAAGGCAACCCTTAATTTGGCATTACAGCAAAGCACGTACCCAGTTGTTGCATTCACTGGGTAATGGAAATTTTTTTGCAAAACTTGACATGGCTCAAGTGTATCAACAGCTGCCAGTGGACAGCTGCCACCGCAGAAGCCCAAACCATAGTAACACATAGAGGAGCATTTAGATGCAATAGGGTACAATTTGGCATTAGTGCTGCCCCTGGGATATTCCAGTCCCTAATGGAATGACTTTTACAAGGCATTCCTGGAGTCATTCCATATTTTGACGACATTATTGTGTCAGCTAGAGATGAAAAGGCACTTTTAGACAGCCTAAGGGAAGTTTTTGAGAGAGTCCAGGCAACAGGTTTGAAACTGAAAAAGAGTAAGTGCCATTTGGGCATACCTAAGGTAGAGTTCCTGGAGTTACTGATCGATGCTGCTGGAATTCATCCCATGACAGCTAAGGTCCAAGCCATAAAAAACACTCCCACTCCAAACAATGAAACTGAACTGCAGGCTTTCCTAGGCCTCCTGAATTTCTACGCCATTTTCATTCCTCACTAGGCATCAATTAGCTGAACCCCTACACAGACTGTTAGACAAAAAATCTCCTTGGGCAAGAAAGAGGCTCTTTGAAGGCTGTGAAGGACTTGTTAGCTTCAGACTCTGTTCTCATACAGTTCAACGAATGCTTACCATTACTGTTAGCATGTGATGCTTCTCCATATGGAGTAGGGGCGGTTTTGAGTCACACACTGCCTAATGGCTCTGAGGCCCCTATAGCGTTCTTCTCTAGGACCCTATCACCGGCAGAACACAGCTACAGCCAAATAGATTGTGAGGCCCTTGCTGCCATTACTGGCATTAAACATTTCCACTAGTATGTTTATGGACATAAGTTTGAACTTATCACAGATCATAAGCCCTTACTAGGCTTATTTGCTGGGGATAAACAGACTCCACAAATACTCTACCCTCGAATAACAAGGTGGTTTTTTTTTTTTTTTTGGCAGCATACTCAAATACACTGTCATATCGGCTGGGCAAACATCTCAGCCATGTTGATGCCCTCAGCAGGTGCCCGATTCCAGCTGCAGCTGAGGACCATGAGGCTGAGGAATCCATCCTCCTCATTGATCATCAACAGGACTTCCTACTGACCACTGCAGCCATTGCTGCCCATTCAGCTAAAGACAGACTCTTAAGGCAAATTCTGGACTGGGTGAAAAGGGGTCAGCCACAAGGGTCTGTGCCTGCTGATTGTCGTTCCTTCAAAATAAGGCAACAAGAGCTGTCTTGCAGCAAGGATTGTTTACTATGGGGACGTAGAGTGGTAATTCCCTCATCCTTCTTATCTCTATCTATTCTTTTCTTCATTTTGACTTTATAATATTCTAAGCCAGAGACTCCCTTTTAGTTATTTTTTAAAAATATCTTTTTCTTTTTTTAATTAATACTTATTATATTTTGCTTGGAAAAGGAGAGGGAAAGTGAAAGCTAAAGAAACTTGGTAACACTGCCAACTAGAGGCTTGGAAATACTCAACTTTTCCTTTGATCAGACAAAGCTGAGAAAGAATTAAGACTTTTTTTCAAGGGCACTGCTTGTTTGATAAGATAGAGGGAAGAGCATGGGAGAGTATTATTGCAGGTGCTCTTCTGGGTTTCTATCAACAGCTGGAGTCTGGTGTTGAAACCTAGGGGGAAAAAAGGTGATATGTTTTTGGAGAAGAGAGTTATAATAAGAGCTTTGGATAATTAAACAAAGTGCAGTGTGCTCTTTTTATTCTTTCTAAGCTAGTTTACTTCAGTTTACTTTTTTTTTTCTTTGTAATAGCTATTTGGATTTTTGGCTCTTTGGAACTTGTCTTTGTTTTTTTGTTCTTGTCTTTCGAAGTTAAATTTCTACGCCTGCTTTTTATTTTAAAGGAAAAGCTTTAATATTAATGTTCCCCTTCCTTTTCTTTTTAAGGGAGTAGCCTTTTTTCTCTCTCTCCCTTCCTGGTATTTTTGTCTTTCCATCTACCTTCCATATTGGGGTTGTGGGTTTTTTTGGTTTATTTTTATGCACCCTTTTATATTTGAAACCTCTTAATTGGATTAAGGTGTTGAAGAACCTGAAGAATTTTTCCTTTCTTTTTTTTTTTTTAGCCTTTTTCTTCACTTCTTCACCTTTTTTAGGATTTTACAACTTGTTCTGTTTTGTGTGTGTGTATAGTCTTTTCCTTCATTTTTGAATTTTTACTGTCATCTAACCAACTGATTGGATTAAGGTATACAAGAACCTGAAGAAATTGTTTCTTCTTTATTATTATTACTATTTGCCTTCTTTTTTCCTATTATTTTTATTTGGAACTGCAATTGGTTATTTCACAATTGGATTAAGGTCTAGAAGAACCTGAAGATTTTGAATTGCTCAAAATGAGTAGGAAATTAAGAGCCCCTGGTTCCTCAACTACTACTTCTTCCTCTCCACCATCTGGAGGACAACGTTCAATACAGACAATGTTGAGGCAAGAAAAAGAACAAGAAAAAGTGACCCTGCAGATGTTTATGCAAGGAATTCAAAATATTCAAACAAGATCAGAGAATATTGAAAAGAGAAGAGAGAACACTGAACAAAGAACAGGGAAAGCCAATGAAAAAGTGGAGAACATCCAACAAATGATGATGAAGTATGATGAGATTCCAAAAAATTGAAGAAGAAGATAAACAAAGAGACAAGAAGATTGGAAACATTGATAATAGATTAACTGTGGTTGAACAAGATAAAAGTGGTATCTGAGATGGGAGATGGACAGATCAGAATTTTATCTTAGATTCCAAAACATAGAGGAAGAAAAAGTACAAAATCTAGCTGAGATAATGATAGAAATCTTGGCTGAAGCTTTGGAAATAACTGAAGAGAAGATGATGGATGGAATAGATGAGGTTTATCGAGTCTTCACAAGATATGCAATGAGAAATAGCTTACCAAGAGAAGTTCACATCAGATTTACAAAGAAAGCCATTAAAACGCAAATATTGCAAGTGGCAAGAGAGAAAACATTGAAATACAAAGATAAGGAGATTGTGGTCTTGAAACAAGTACCCAGAAGAGTGAGAGAGATGAGAATACCGATTCTTGACCAAATTGTTTTAAAGAGGTGAATTATAGATGGCTGATTCCAGAAGGTTTAATGTTCACATGGCAAGAACAGAGATATAGAATTGATTCAATTGAGAAAGCTGAATCATTTTACACAGAATTTTTCAGAGGGGAGGAAGAGGCAGAAAAAGAAATTTCACTAATTGAATTCCAAGAGAACTCCCAAATGACAACTGAAAAAGAAGAAGGTGCAGTAGGTGGAAAGGTAGAAGCCAAAGAACATGAACCAAGATCCACGAGAGCTGTCAAACCTAACTACAAAATATAACCATGGAAGAGAAAAAAATGATTATAATTAATATAAATGGACTTAACTCAGCCGTTAAAAGAAGGAAAACCTTTCATAAATTAGAGAAATTAAAATTTGATATAATCTGCCTACAAGAAGTACATATTAAAAAACAATATGAACAATTGTTGATACAGCCAAAATTAGGGAAAATATTTACTTCCTTGACACAATGTAAGAAAAGAGGAGTGGTTTTATATATTAAAGAGACCATCCCAGCAAAATTGATTTATACTGATGATGACAGAAGAATATTAATGGTGGAAATAATGGACAATAATATGAAAACACTCCTGATTGCAATCTAAATACTAGGTTTCTTAAAGGACGTTATAATGACCCTGCAGGCAATGGGCAGACAGCAATGGGCAGGGGCTTCCCATTTTGACCTCTGTCTTGCCCCTGTGCCTGGACTCCAGTCTAAAACCAAAAGGAGAGTTTGGCTGCCCCCCACTGCCCCCTAGCACCATTCAACACCCCCAGGCACCCTTCCCAGCTGTATTCAAGGATTGATGCTCTTCTGCCCCACTCCAGGGTTTGGCACTCACCCTAGATCATTCCTCCTAGCCTTGTATGGTCCATCACAGCTGCCCTCGAGTTGAGCAGCATCAAGTTGGCCACACCCACCCAACCACATCCACCTGGCCCTTGGACAGTGATCGTAAGGCTGATCTGGCCTCAATGAAATTGAATTTGGCACCCCTGATCTACAGAGACTGATCAAGAATTTGATTTGTGGGTTAACTTTATTAACTGCTCTCTGGAATTCCCAAGGATATTAATTGCTATCCAGGCACTTTTTTTTTTTTTCACTTTACAAGATTCAAATCTGCCTACTGGAAACTCAAATCAATCATACATTCTGCTTTGCTTAAAAGAAATGAAAAATGAGGTGTGAAATTTTAAATATATTAGCTGTGATTGGTAGAATAGTAGAGTGTAATAAAATCTATTTGACATATTGATTTTGTTTAGCAACTTATTTCTAAAATTAACATCAGGTTCCTCTGTACAAGGCATATTCAGATAGCTGCCACTCTGCTCAACTTTCCATATTTTGTTACTATCATTATTTTATTAAAAAGCTATCAAAATTACAAACCACACCAATCCAACGGGCTACATAATTAAACTATATATTTTCCTAAAAATACAACCTACCCCAAAAGTAAGTCCTAGTTTGATTTTTACACATGCACCCAATATAAGTCCTACCCCACAAAATAAGTCCTAAAAGACCCCGCCCGCTCCAGGATGCATAGGTAAAAATTAAGCTAGGGTGGGGATGGAGGGGTGGAGCTGCTCTACTACTTACCTTTGGACAGTTGCAGCCAGGCCTTCCATACCCCAACACCTGCCTTGCTGGCCTATTTCTTCTGCAGCCATCAGGGCCAGCAAGGCTTTGCTGAAGGCCTCTGCATCCGATAACAGAACTGCAGATTTATCAGGAAAGCCTTGCCATCCTTGTCAGCCACAGAACAATTTCCTGAGGGCCTCTGACAGTGAAAAGAAATCCAGGGGCAACGTGCACAAGTGAGGTGAGTCAATGCGCAACATCCCCCTCAAAAATAAGACCTGGTGCCTTTTTGGGTGGTGAAAAAAAGGGGGAAACATGGGAAGCTGCAGAATTATCCCGGATGGTTGTCTCAAATTTTAAAGGATCGATGTTTATAAATGCATTGTACTTCAGTGAATATACAAATATCAAGTGGCTTTAGAACAAAGTCAGTCATTTATTTACAGAATTTTATGCTATGCAAGTATCAGAATGATTTGTAAAAAGAAAAAAAAGATAAAAGCGACAAAATCAAAAAGCATATACTATACAGGAAGCAATGGAAAGAGAACCCGTACTGCGATAAAATTATGTTTTCCAATTAAGAACACTTAAAGGTCATATAAATACAGGTTTAATATTTTTCTATAATTAGAAATGATCTAATTGAGCAGATAATTTCAAAATTCAAAGCAAGCAAACAAAAAAAAAGTTTAAATCCATTTCCTCCAGGTATTAGACCTGGGACCAGCCTGTCTTGGAAAATAATTGGTTCTTAAAGTGTCCCAAGCAAAATCTGATTATATACCTTAATATTCTATTACTCGTGTTTTCCGCAAAATAAGACCAGGCCTTATTTTCTTTGGGGCTTGAAAATAAGTACTCGGGCTTATTTTCAGGGAGATCTTATTTTTTTGATGTGCAGGAGGCGGCAAGGAGAGAAGCCGACGGGATTGGGCACAACTGCTGGCGCCACCCTCTCTGTTCCATTGTCTGCTTGCCCCTGCTACAATAGGTTAAGCTCTCAGCTTGCCCCAGCCTCCACCCACCGTACCTGCTGGTCCAGCTACTAGTGAGATACTTCTCGGCCACAGTGAAAGCCACGCTGGCCACAGCTGCACATGCTTACATGGCCTCATGGGGCTCTTTGCTGAGTTGTTCCATATCGAAAACCTCCAGAGTGCCGCCAGCCTGCCGGGGCCCCCATCACAAGCAGCCACCAGTGGAGCCAGACTATTTGTGACACCTCGCCCGCCTCCACTTTGGACTGCTGAGTGCCGGCCTGTATGCCTATTTGGTGCTGCAGGTGCCAGGCTTATAGCTATGCTGAGCCCGGCACTCTTCGGGGTCTGACAGGTGCGGCAACTCTCTTGCCGCTGTTCAAGACAGGCATGGGGCTTCTCCTGGTCATGTTCAGCGTCTGCCTCACCTGCAGTGGCTCGGCAGCCACCTATGCCTTCCACCTGGCCCATTTCTTATTTTTTATTTTCTTATTTCCCTTCCTTATTTTTAATGAAATTATATTTTTAAAATCATAAGGTAAATGCTTACGAAGAGGAGATTAGTTTGCTGTTCTTTGGCCACACACTTCAAAACTACTGGAGACAAGAAACGATGCTATAGAGCTGATCTCCAACAGTCGTTGTTATTGTTGTAATTGCCAGTTTATTATTAAGTTATTTAGCCTGTGAAAGCCCCACTTGTTTCATAAGGAAGAAGAGTCTGGTAGCTTTCTGTGGTAACAGGAAAATCCTACTTAGTTGACAACCGAAAAATGTGCCACTTACAAAGATAAGAGGGAGGCAAGACTGAACACAGGGCTCCTCATCTTTCCCCAATGTTGTCTATTCTCTCAGCCATTAATTAAATTTATAAATAAAATAGGTAAGACAAATTAAATTTTAAAAGAAAAAATTGCTTCCTTACAAATTCCCCCTTCTCTCTCCTCTCCCCATCACATATTGAAAAGCATAATATTGAAATTTCTTAAACATTTTCTTCAGTATAGTACTCATGGTCTAAGTGTGGAAATTCAATATAGACACAGATGATGAATGATTAAAAGGAAATACTTAATATGGAGCTATCATAATGAACCAAAATATTTTTTTTTCATTTCTGAACTTTAAAGCAGTTCTATAGCTCAGATTACATTATTGTTACATAGACTTTTTTTTATTTATCATTGTGTTATTATTTTTTCTCTTTGTATGCATGTTTTCCCAGAGCCCATTAATTAATGAATGGTCAAACTCTCTGAAAGATCTGTGTTAAAACCAAGGTCTAGAATCCTGCAAACTAGTACATGGGTAAATCTTTTCATGTAACATAAACACAGATGTATCAATGTGCATTCACAATAGCTTCTTCCTAAAATATGACAAAAAAATCTTCAACATCTCCTTACTTTATGCAAGCTCAGTCCAATTTTGGAAGTGCTCAAGAGTTCAGGTAGACCTCTGCAAAAGCTACCGTGTTTCTCATATAATAAGGCTGGGTCTTATTTTTTTTTTTGAGCCCCGAAAAAATGGCTAGGCCGTCTTTTGGGGGGTTACTTAATTCCCCGCCTTTGCATCTTCAGGCAGGTGGTGACGGCTTGGATGTTGACTTCGGCGTTGGTGGGGCACTTCGTATCGGGGTCAATGCAGACAGCAGTATATCCGGGTGTGCAACAAAAGTACTTCCTAACAGCAAGCCCCCCCCACCATTTCCCCCCATTTTGCATATTGTAATGTAGGCCTTAATTTTGGGGGAGGGACTTGATTTCATTTCATGCCTATAAAACATGCTGGGACTTCCTATTGGGGAAGGCCGTATTGTTGGAGAAACAGGGTATTTTTCATTTCTTTGAGTAGCACAAGGGCACAGAGAAAGAAACAGAGAAAATTATAAAACAGATAAAAGCAGTGACACTGCCCAATCTTACTTTTGAACTTGTACACTATTAAAGCAACTATACAGTACCACATGTAGTATAACTGAATTAGACTTGGGGACACCTAGGTTTTTAATCTATCCTCATCTATAGAAGGTCTGACTGAATTTGGGCCAGCCATACTCAACTCCATCTGACTTGCAGGGATGTTGCTATGGTACAAGATAGGCTTTGTACTGCACTTACATATAAGTGCATTCCAAATAAAAATAAAAAAGTGAGCAGCCAAATATAAAATAGCCTATAACATATTAAAAATTATATATATAATGTGTAAATGTATATAGCTTTTACACAACTATGCATTATAGAAAATGCATTCCAAATGTCCATTTCCAAATGCACCAAAAGTATGAATACATGGAACCTTTTACACTGCTTATTGAGATCTAGTCTACATTTACTACCCCGTATACAAGCAGACACATGCAACAGAAGCACAGAAATGAAGGCCACTCATCCATCGTAGACCTTCAGATATTTTTAAAATGATCTTGCAGTGTCTACATAGAACATCTCTGCTCTTCATTAAATTGCCTCTTTTCGAAGACTTCTGCATAAGCCTGAACATATACACAATTGCTTTAATGAATAAAATAATTGAAGTGTGTCTTTAATGTATTTCCTACAGCAACCACTTGTTCTTAAAGATTTTAAAAACCGCTAAACTCTAAAAAGTTTAAGGGACCCAAGACAGCAAAGAAAAAAAAGGACTTGTTTAATCATTAATTGTGAAGCATCTTAAGCTCAGGTTTGGATTCAACCTGAACATAAACTATATCTGATTTTTTTTGTCTATTACATCTGCATCTCTACTATTACCCTCAAATAAAAGCACATGAAACATTTATATGTATAGTAGGGATAAATAAGAGGAGCAGGACTGAAAGGGGGAAGGATATAAGAGAAAATGGGTATGATCAAAACAATAAGTAACACATAGGTATTTTTTTTTAAATCTTAAATCTCATCTTATCTAATTATTAAAAGCCACTACATTTAATTTTAACTTCATTAGGATTGAGAACAGCAAAAACAGTTGTGTAGTTGCATGTCATAGATTGTGTATCCACACTATAGAGAATTCACTGGGTTTAAAATTGCAATTTTGTAGCTTTCCAACATGAAAATAAGTCCCGGTAAGGTCAATAAAACTACTCCTAAGTAAATTTCTAGTATCACATAGTACTATTGATGTTCTATTGTAACTGGAAAATGTATTGTAAGAAATTCTGTCCTATAGTTATGGTTATTTCTGTTCAAGTATGAAGATACGAAGGCAAAAATTCCCATATGGATTCTTCATCAAGAATGTGCAACATTCTGATGTTAAATTAAGAGTTTCCAGGAGTAAAATGAAGCAATATTTTACTTTGATCATTCTGATTATTGCTGTGCTCCTCTGGAGACTTCCCAGTCACTGTTAGGGGTTTACCTCTGGCAGTCTGAATCCTAGTTTTCAAGGATTCTAGTTTTTTTTAACAACAATGTGTGCATATACAGATATATATGCCTGATGTACAATCAGCCAGCTAAGATAGCCAAAAGGAATTTTAGGTTGCAATTAATAGTAACTTCTGCATCTAAGGTTGTAAGTACTTTTTCATAGACTGTAATGAAGACTAATAAAATCTCAGCAACGTAGTTCCAATCAAATTTTTTGATTTTTTTTTTTTTGCAACAAATTTTCTCTAGATGATTTTACATTATTTCTTTGACAACGAAAGAAAAATGTTGACAACCAGGCCAGAAATCCAGATGATTGAAATAAAGCTCTTATTTCACACCAATTAAACCACTGTATGTTAGGTCCAGGATTCTTTAAACCGATAGCCTTTTTGCTCCACAGCTATTACTCTAAGAATATTTTACAGATGTGCCCTGAAAAAAATATAGCTACTCCATCTGAGTATATAAAATACATGATCACCATTAGGCAACAACATAGATTTTACTGTATTTTGTTGTTGTTGGCATAGGGATTGTTGCAGCCCAATTGGTAACCCTCTCTGAGGATTTAATGGTGTCTCTGAGACATAATTTATACTTTAAAAATCTGTCTATAATCCATTCATAATGTTATACATATATTATTATGTGTCATCTAATATAGCAATGTGCATCACTTTACCTTTTTTAACCAGGACATTTTTGAAAAATCAAAGTTCATTTAGGTTTGGACAAATCCAACTGGTTCTTTGTAAATGATTTCTGTTTAAACCAGCCTAATTAATTTGATGTTATCGCCAAATTTGCTACTTCACTATTCGATTTATGAATAACTTTAAAAAAACTGATCCTTGTAAAGGAAAATTCACTGAAATATTATCTGTTAATTCCTACATTATTCTTTAATAAGTGTCTCTTACCCCAAAAGAGCTTTCCTTGTGACTATTAAAATTGCTTTTATAATAGACTTTATCAAAAGTTGTTTTTCAACACCTCCAGCTCTACTTTCAACCTACTTCCAGAAAACTCTAGAAAATTAGTGAAACAACTTTTTTTTTATAAAAGCCAAACTTGTTTATATTGTCCAAGGCTTATTTTTCTTAATGCTTCATGGCAGTACCACTAATATATTTAAATCAACATTAAAGCTGATTGGTCTTCATGTTGGATCTTCCATGTATATTTTCTAAAAAAGTACTTTTCACATGAAGAATACTGGAGAAGATTGAAAAAGATCTTTTAGTATAGTTATATAAAATGTTATCAAAATATTAACTTTATTAATGATTTGTACCTTCTCAAAACCATATATTATTATCTACTCTGTTGGCAACAGTGGCTCATACAAAATGAACAGAATTCTTCATAGCTTAAAACCAAAATGAATAGGCTCTTGTCATCTTTTTACATTTTCCTAAGAAATGGGGAGAAAAAAACAATAACATCTAGAGATGGTTTGATAGTATATCTTGAACATAACTTTGAACAGTGGAAATGCTATGCATAATTCTATGCATTAAGGTTACTGGCATGGAAAACTATAAACACGCCTATACAAAATAAAATCTCAAAGCACACAAATATGGGTTCTTCCTCAGAGCTCATAATGCTGTCAATAATCATATACACTAATAAGAGTTCCTTGTCTTAAATATAAGAATAACACTATCAGTCAAACAGTACTTGATGCCACCTGATGGAATTGTTATTTTTATCCGCATAGATTATCATTGATGTGATACCTTTTATGACCTCTTCATTTGCTGCAGCAATTTCACTGACCTATTTCAGAGCCATCCTTGTCTA
>NC_141994.1:3794055-3819055 GCF_049901715.1 Pseudonaja textilis | reverse complement strand
CTATTGCCCCTGAGAGAACTTAGATGGGAGATGCAGTTACACCCATTTTTCTATCTTATCATTCCCAAGGAATGTCAAATATTTCTAACGTGTTAATAACTGTGTTACTAAATTCAGTCATAGTAGCATTTCACAGCACAACATTTTTCGTATACGAGTGCATGTTATTTCACCAACATACAATTGTTTGTGGAACTATATGTATTATTTGGATCAGTCAATACCAAGACATCCTCTTTTAGTCTGATTTTGCTAATAATGTGCAAATATTTTAGAAAACTATCTTTACAATATAAGGCTAAACTATAGCATATGAATGTGCGTGATGGATGAGTATCCCAGTTCTGATTACCATACAAAATCTTAATCCTAAAAGTTTTCTTCTCCAAATACCACTTTTTCCACAGCCATTGCTTCCTGCTCTTTCATGGGTATCTGTTCAGAGCTAAGCAGTATAATACAAACCACACACGCTGCAATATATCACAAAAGGTCAGTCTGCTTCTCAATTGGAACAGAAAATCTGTCCATAACCAAGGGTTCTGTTCTCCGTTCATATGATTAAGTGCAGGTGAAAGGATTCAATCATTCATAGCAAGCCAAATCTTAATAAAAGCAGGTCTTACCTCTCTGAGTACTGTAAATAAAAACTTCAGGAGTTTTAAGTCTTTTTACATTTTGAATTCATCCAATGGAAAACCAATAATTTTTTTCTCCCAAGATAGCAAATCATGGTATTTCCTAGATATTCAGAGGCCATACATTCTTGGCTTAGTACCAAATTCTACCTTTCCTTTGCCTTTTCACCTACGATTTTTCCAATTTTAGTCAATGGCAGAGGTAACATGGCAGTTGCCAAACAGATTATGAATGCCAGAAGTTCGATTTAAAAAACATCTTTGAACCATAATAGAAATTCTGAGCACTCCCAGTGCTGATGACTAAAACTCTATAGAAACTTGCTGCCATTTAGACTAAGCTAAATGAACTTTCTTATTATAAATTAGCTCCTTCATGATGTTCAAAGTAGCTCCTTAGCTACATACCATATAATTAAATGAAATAAAGTATGAAAGCAATTTGATGTGCTTTTTTTTTTAACGTTCAATCATTTCTGAAGTTTACACACCTTACTAGCTTGCTCAGAAAGCAGCTCATTCTACCAGTTCATTTTTATGGAAACAATATGGTCATCAGCACATGTATCGGTCAAATTTCCTATGTATAAAAGGTTACTCATTGTCATGCTTAAATGAAATTACAGTGGAACATCGGGTCACGACCATAATCCATTCCAGGACTTCGGCCGCAACCCAATTAGGTCAAGACTGACAGTGCATGCACGGACCAAAAAAATGGCATGGAAGGGGAAATCGCCGCAACAGGGAAAATCACCACAGCTGTGTTTGATCACCACCCAAAGATATGTTTGCAACTAGATGCAAAAATTTTCCAAAATTTTTGGTTGTCACCCAATTTGGTCGTTGTCAGAAGTGTTCCCAACCCAAGGTTCCACTGTATTTTCTAGGTTTACAACATTTCAGCAATGAATGAATTTGTGTCACAATTCCATATATCACAGGATAAACCCTAATCCTGACCCTGCTCACCGTAATTCATGTTCTTGTAACTTCCAGGTTAGACTACTCTAATGCACTCTACATGGGGTTGCCCCTGAAGACTATTCAGAACTGGTGCAGAATGCAGCCATAGGTGTTAAATGGAGCCAGATACACAGCCCTTGTAACACCACTCTTGCATGAACTGTAGTGTTTACAGGTGTGTTTCTGGCTGCAATTTTAAAGTGTTGGTGGTTGTCTTTAAAGCCCTACATGACTAGGGACTGGGGTACCTGAGGTATTTCATTTTTTCAAGAGTCTCTATCCATCCAATGGGGTCAAGCAGAATGAGGATGCTGAAGATCCTGTCAGCCAAAAAAAGTTGGCTGGCCAGGAGTAGAAGATGAGCTTTTTCTGCAGTGGCCGCTGCTCTATGAGATATCCTTCCTTTGGAGATCAGAATGGCCCCAACCCTGTTAGCCTTTCGTAAGGCTTTAAAATCCTGACTGTGTTGCTGAGCCTGGAGCGCTGAATGTTTCAAGGGCCCTGTTTCTTGGCTATATTGCTAACCAGCCAAGTATCTTGCACCTATGCGTGTTTAATTTGGATGTTTTAGTGTTCTTATTGATTTAACCATTTTTTATTGTTTTAAAATGTTTTTAATATTTTTAACTGTAACATTTTTTTTTTTGAATTAAAAGCTGCTCAGAGCCATTGATTGAGATGGGTGGCCAAAGAAATATAATGAATAAAACTCCCTGACTTTCATTTTAAAAATTTTTAAAGGAAGGAGCGAGTTCCACCAATTTTCTAAAAAACATAAAGGTCAGGTAAACGGTCACTATAAGGAAGCACAATTTTTAGTCTTTACTAAATACAAACATTTAAAAAAATTATATCCCTTGTCCACGATCTTCTTTTTTCTCCTGCCATTACTCCCTTTTCATGATCGCCTCCTAGTTGAACTGGTGTGTGAAAAAAATGGCAAATCTCAGAATAATTTGGAATAGTCTTACCACAATTAACTGCAATGATCTATTACATATTGACTTTACAAAAGATAATGCAGAAAAGGCATTATGTAACCTAAAACCATCCCTAACTATTGGCTCCGATGGATTATGTGCATACTTTTTTAAAAAGCTCTCCATTGCCATAGCAGAACCACTAAGCATAATATATGAGATATCATTCAGAACCAGCTCCTTACCAAACCTATGGTCCTTAGCAACAGTCATCCCTATCTTCAAAAAAGGTGACCCCAGCCTGGTTGAAAACTACAGACCAATCTCACTGTGTTGTGTCACGTGCAAAGTCATAGAATCAATCATTAACCAATCCATTACCCTCCACTTAGAGTGAAACAACCTACTCGCTGAAAACAATTTGGTTTCAGGAAAAAATTATCCTGCAATCTGCAACTCTTACACTGTAAAAACATATGGACTACTCTACTTGACCAGGGTAAAGCAATAGACGCAATTTACGTAGACTTCTTCAAAGCCTTTGATTCAGTGGTACATGACAAACTAGTGTTAAAACTAAACTCTTATGGCATTTCTGGATCCCTTCATAAGTGGATTACTACGTTCCTGTCAAACAGGCAGCACATAGTAAAAATAGGGAGCGCCCTATCAAACCCTGCACCGGTTAACAGCAGTGTCTCCCAAGGTAGCATTCTAGGACTCACACTCTTTATACTATACATAAATGACTTTTGTGATCACCTTATAAGCAATTGTGTCCTCTTTGCTGACATTATAACTATTCAACACTACCAACAATGCTACCGTCCTTCAAAGTGATCTTGGTTTTGCATCTGAATGGTCAAACAATTGGCAACTCCAAATCTTGACCAACAAATGCTCTGTCCTACACATTGGTAAAAAAAAATCAGTACACCAAATACAAACTAGGTGGATATGTCTTCGTTGATGACCCTCACTCTGACAAGGACCTTGGAGTACTTGTACCAAATGACCTAAGCACCAGAGCTCACTGCAACAGCATTGCCAAAAAGGCATTAAGAGTTGTAAATCTAATCTTACGAAGCTTCTCCTCCAGTAATACTGAATTGCTTATAGGGCATACAAAACCTTTGCTAGACCAACACTCGAATACAGCTCATCTGTCTGGAATCCGCACTATATATCAGACATTAATACAATTGAGAGAGTCCAGAAGTATTTTATATGAAGAGTACTACACACCTCTACTCATAACAGAATACCCTATATCACCAGGCTTGAAATTTTGGGGTTGAACAACCTAGAAGTATGCCTACGGTTGGACTTAAGCATAGTACACAAAATTATCTGCTACAATGTCCTACCAGTCAATGACTACTTCAGTTTCAACCACAACAAGAGCACACAGCAGATGCAAACTCAATGTAAACCGCTTCAAACTTGATTGCAGAAAATATGACTTCAGCAACAGAGTGGTCAATGTCTGGAATGCATAATCTGACTCTGTTGTTACATCCTCAAACCCCCCACTCCTTTACCCTTAAACTATCTACTATTGACCTCACCCTATTCCTAAGAGGTCCGTAAAGGGCATGCATAAGTGCACAATTGTGCCTACCGTCCCTGTCCTATTGTCTCCATTTATTCATATCTATTTCCTGTATTCGTACTCATGTTTATTCTTTTACCTATTATCTTGTAAGCGATTGACAAATCAATTCAAATCAAATCAATCAAATAAATAAATATAAGGACATGGTTTTTATTTAGTTCATTATGGCAAAACTCACAGTTTTTTCTAAAACCAGAAATATTTCTAATGACATATAAAGAATGAAAGAAAAGTGCAAATGCGATAACCCATATTTTACATACCAAAGCTCCTTCAGCATACCGACAGCACTGAACAAAACAGGCAAATGGTGTACTTTTAAAGCAGATCTGATTACTTCAATGGTTTGGTAGACATCATTTGTTCTTTGGTTGGTGCCAACAACATTTAACTTTCCTAATTTCTCAAGTATTAAACAGATTGATCAGGGTTTTTTACTTTTAGCTAATCTATCCAAACAACTAACTCCAAACTTCTTGCTTACTGAAAGTAAGAGATTGAATCAATCTCACCAGCACCTCTATTTGTATTATTAATGTATACACTTTAATTACAGAAAAAATAAATATATTTGGCCAAATAATGAATATTTTAGGTGCCTACAAAATGTAAATTTTATACTGTTTTCATTAAGCCTGGCTTAAGAGACACAAGATAAAACCGTAATAATTAAAATTGTGTTAAAGTATTTGGTTAAAGTCTGTAGAAAAAAACAGAATCTTCACAGGATGTAGAAGTCTTTTTTTTTTTTTGCTAGCTGTTTGAAGTTTTTGCCAAAATATATTTAATTCTTTATCATTCATTCAAGTAATGCATATGGTTTCACTTCATTTTCTACAGTTATGAGATTATGAATCCTCCCAGATGGAGGCATTGCAAACTATTTCTTTTTCTGATGCCAAGAAAATTATATAGATGAATTCATGAAGTTATCAGAAGTTCAGCAGGGTGCTGCAGGAGGCAGTCCAGACTGAAAACGGGGGGAGGGCCTGTTTTGGTGGGCAGGGTGTTGCAGGAGGCATCTGTCCTGTCTCAACCCCGTGCCGCCCCGCAGAGAACTACAATGCTGATCTGGCCCTCCAAGAAATCCAGTTTGACATCCTTCTCTCATCCGTCTCTTCTTATTTCTAGGTTGAATCTCTCCCTGATAAGTTTACATCCATTATTCCTTGTCTGGCCTTCAAGTGCTTTGGAAAATAGACTGACCCTTTCCTCTCTGGGGCAGCCCCTCAAATATTGAAAGACTGCTCTCGTGTCTCCCTCAGTCCTTTTCTTCACTAGATGAGCCATGCCCAGTTCCTGTAACCGTTCTCAATATACTTTAGCCTCCAGTTTCCTAATCATCTTTGTTGCTCTTCTCTGCACACTTTCCAGAGTCTTAACATCTTTTTTAAAGTGTGGTGACAAAACTGGATGCAGTATTCTAGGTGTGGTCTTACTAAGGCTTTATAGAGTGGTATTAGTACCTCATATAGTCTTGATTGAATGCCCCTGTTAATGCAATTTAGGATTGCATTGGCTATTTTGGCTGCTGACACACCCTGTTGGCCCATATTTAATTGGTTGTCCACCAAGACTGCAAGATCCCTCTCACAGTTGCTGCTATTAAGCCTGGTTTCTTCCAATCTATATGTGTACTTTTGGTTTTTCCTGCCTAAGTGTGAGACTTTACTTTTTTCTCTACACTGAATTTCATTTTGTTAGTTAGGGACCAGTGTTCAAGTGTCTACCTTGTTGAATGCTTTGCTAAAGAAACAGATAAGCAAAACACTCCTAATCCACATATCATAATACAGACTGATATAAATTTTAAAAACTGAATACAATTACTAAATTAAATAAATTATCCAAATGCGTCTGCTTTTTCTCAATAGTCTTTCTCTAAACCAGAGTTGAACATGTTCCTGTATCACGCACCCAACGATCAAGTTAAGTGATAGAAAGATTCTCCAAATTATTCCGTTTTACGGAACATGGTGCTATTAAGCAAGTAATCTCTAGTACTTCGAGTAAGTTTGTATTTTTTAGCATACCTGTTTGAAGTGTAGCTTTAGAATTGTATTTGTCAAGATTATGAAATAGAAACTGTTTTAAAAAGTGTGTACGCATATTCTTCTTGACTGTGGCCTCAATTATGATTAAGTATTTCTAAAGTTGATAAAACAGTGAATTTCAGCTCCAACATGAACAGTAGCAGATAGATAAAATGACAAAATATGTACAGTCTAAAATAATACCAATGAATACTACACCGTATTCATAACATATAGATAATAAGGTGGCGGGGGAGGGGGAATCATTTGAACACAGCCAGGGAAATGATTGAAGCCCTGGTCAGTTAACAGGAGTGCTGATTTACCCTCAGCTTATCAAGTACTTTAGGAGCCAAGGGCTTGACAGCACAAGCAAACCGTAGCCAATCTCCAGTTCACCAACACATCAATCAACCAATAGGAAGGCACACATACATACAACACACAGAATAGCACACATTCCAGTAGAGAGAACTTCCCTGAAGGTGAACATGAGTCTGAAAGCTCATGTATAGTTTACAGTTTTATAGGCAAAATACTAGAATCCTACTGAATTCGGGAGCGCTCCCAAGCCCAATTTTCAACCCCCTGAACACCATTTTAATATTTCTAGTTTTAAACATTCCTGAAGAACTGACGAAAAAGCAGGAAGGGAAATCCAAGCCAACCCATTGTTTCTGTAAACTTTCAAGATGTTTCTCTGAGTTTCCAGGAATGCAAATAACGATGGAAAGAAAAATGGGATATAACACGATCATTACAGAGGAATCCCCAAGATACAATGCTTGAGCTAAGAAAAGCACTATATATATATTTCCTTTCTGATCAATACACAGACTGGATATGAAACAGAATTAGATTCCCTTGATGTTAAAACATAGTAGCTACGTTCTGAATTTGAAACCCACCCCTTGGGGACTTAACAAAAATGTATACTGATCCAGCTCTTGTGATCCAATCTAGCAGTGGACATTAAGAACAACTAGCACCCTCATATGTACAAAGTAATGGATGCAGGGATATTTCTGTTTACAAAATTCTCCTGATAGCTGGGTGAGAGATTTTAATTCTCTACTTGAATAAGCAACGGATACAAATTTGAACAATGTTTAACATGCATGCTTCTTTCAGATAAAATCCACTACATTGTTGCTGTTAAAAGTAAATAAATATGTAAAATGTGTTCAGTTAATGGTGATCCAAATTTCTGCATAAACTGAGTGCCTGATGATGTTATGGTTTTAAATAAGAAAAATAAAACTTAAGGCACCCTTAACATTGAGCTTGTAAAATCTATAATTCAAAACTTCAGGGAAATGAAAACATTTATTAAAATCACATCGACAATGTTAGATATTTAGTTCTAACAACGAAAATTCATTCAATAAGAAATTTTAAAAACTCTCCACATATTCCTACTGATTTGAATCTCTTCTTTTACATTTCTAGCTTAATACAGTTTGTTCTCAAATTACAACCATGTCAACCCCAAATTTATGTGAGACAGTTAAGTAAATGTTGCCCCATTTTATGTCCTTTCTGTGCCACAGTCGTTAAGTGAATCACTATAGTTGTTAAATGAGTTGGTCTTCCCCATTGACTTTGTCAGAAGGTCGCAAAAGGGACCAAACTACCCCAGGATACCGGAACTGTTATAAATAGGAATCAGTTGCCAAGTATCTGAAATTTGATTATGTGACCAAGTGGATCCTGCAATGGTCACATGTGTGAAAAAAAAGATCATAGGTCATTTTTTTAGCGCCACTGTAACTTTGAACAGTCACTAAATGAACTGTTGTAAGTTGAGGACCACAGTTTGATGAGATACTTCTAATGGAAGACTGGGGTTTAAACACTTCCTATAAGCTTGAACTTTAAAGCCAAAATATAGCAGTTATTTCTAGGCAGAATTAAAACCAATTTGGATATTACTGCAAATTTTGTTTGACAAACCAGATAATTTCATATAGACCAGGGGTGTCAAACTCAATTTTATTGAGGGCCAGATCGGCATTGTGGTTGTCCTCTGTGAGCCTGGGGGAGGGGGCGTGGACAGGGGAAGGGGCGTGGCCAGAGTGATCACAACCAACTGGACATGGCCAGGGGTATATGGCCCGCTTGATGTAGCTCATGTGGGCGGTGGGTTTACGTCAGTGGTCCCCAAACTTTTTTGTACCACGGACCGGTACAATCCATGGACTGATCCATGGACCCGTACCGGCATCAGCACGCACGACCAAGGCAAGGCGGGCCGAGCGACCGGCCAGCCAGCCGTCCCCTGCTTCTCCCCGCCACCTTCAACTCTTCCTTTGTACCTTCTCGCGGTCGATGGGCTTTTCAGGCTCTTTCTTAATCTCCTCCTGAGTAACGCGAGACTCCACCGCCATCGGGACAGCTCTTCATTTGAAGCCCCCCCCTTGACGAAACTAAGGTGCGAGGATTCCTTTAGCACCCAAACACCGCTTTCCAACAGACAACCGACAAGCTCACCCGGAAGCACTTTCTCCAAGCGCCGTCGAAACAAGATGGCGGCACCCAAGCAAAATAGGTGGCCTGGCACAAAATGATCCACGGACCGGTACCGGTCCGGGGCCCGGTTGTTGTGGACCACTGGTTTAGGTGGCCTGTGAGTTTAGGCAGGATTGCAGAGGGAATCCTGGGGTCTCTGATGGGTGAGTGGGCGGTTCATCCTATAGCATGAGGTGAGGCGTGGCAGGGCTGCTACAGCCAAAAACCCATCGCTCGCCACAAAAAACAGCCACCACAAGTTGGAAAAGCCAGATCCCCATAGGAACGCTGGTTACACAGGCCCAGCAGAGATGGGGGGAGAAGCATGTGAGCTCGGCTAGACTTGCATGGCCTTTAGCACTAATACGGATCAAACTTTCCCCATTTGCAGTGGCTGCCTTTTGCCTGCTAGGAATGAGCGTGCTTTTACCACTTCTCCTCAGCCTTTCTAGCTGGCCAGTTTGTCTCCTTTGGGCTGGGTGCTCCGGGTGACGATGACAGCAGCCTAATGGACCTGCATGAGCTGTTGGCAGCCTTGGTGGTGCCAAAGTGCATTGGATGCATGAGGGGAAAGTGCTCCACTTGCAGGGCAGGGGCAGACTCACAAGGGGGCCAAGGAGATGACCAGCAGCGACCTGTTCTCCAACCGCAAGCCAGAGGAGATGGGACAGAGTAGACAGCAGCCACTCCACACTTTCCTCACATTGTCTTTTCTCGCAGTGGCAGCATTAAGGCAGAGGCAACAGGGGAGAGGCACATGGTTTGGCCTCGTGGATGCGTTGGGCAGCCATCTGCCCTGCCCCAACCACACGGGATGGAGCAGGCACCTCCAGTGGTCCGTGGCACATGCCTCCCCGCCCTCTGCCTACTGCCAGTGCTGCCGCTGCGATGCCTGTTTCTTGGAGGGCCAACTGCAGAGACCCTGCTGCTGGACACCTCCCCCCCACATACATGCACACGCACCTGAAAGGCTGGTAGGGGGCGGCCATCCTGGAAATGGTAAGAGGCCGCCCAGCATCGCTTTGGTCCTTCCCATCCCATCCCAGTGGGCATGCATGTCACTTTGCACAGCCCATGTTATCCCGGAAGGTATGCATGTGCACAGGAAGTGAGTGCACAGATCTGACCCACTCCATCTTCTATAGGTCCAGGCCTATGCGTGCATGCACCCGCCGCCTTTTGTGTGCACACATACCTGTTGGGATGGCATGGGTCAGGCCTAGGCATGTGTGTGTCTCCTCCTGCGCACCTGCATGCCCGCTGGGATAGGTGGGGCTGGGCCAGGCTGAAATGACACAGGCTGGACCCTTACTGTTTCCAGGATGGGTGCATGGGCCGGATCCAGCCCACAGGCTCAATCCGGCCCTCGGGCCTTGAGTTGACACCTCTGATATAGACAGCAATGTGGGAAAATGGGAGAAGATAGAATAGAAATTATGGGCACAGCGGTACAATCAACCCAACAAGCTATTATCTGAACCAGGCTTGTGTCCCCCACCCCCCACCCCAATGTTGATGTATTAGAGTCAATACATTGCAACCTTAAATACTCAAAGAGTCATTTGGACCCATTTCCCCACACAAAACAAAACACCGGGATCTCTCATCTCTCTCTCTTTCCCTCTAACCCCTCTCTTTCTTTTTTTCTCTCTCTCTGTCTTGTCTCTCTCTCTTTCTCTCTGTCCTCTCCCCCCCTTCACTCTCTTTCCATCTCTCTCTCTCTCTCTCTTACCCCCCTCTGTCCCTGGGAGTGGGGGTAGGGGGGGAAAGAAACCTCTGAACTGGTGCTGGGTGGTGGGAATCTGATGTCTGGAGGCCGATGAACCACATGCTGAAGACTAGATGGCTGGCGGGGAGGTGGGGCAATCTTGCAGTCTCCCGAGCAAACCCGTGTTGTGTCTGTTGCCTCCTGCATCTGTGCATCAAGGAGGCCGAGCAGCAGTGGAAAGAGCGTGGACCTCCTGAGCCGCAGGAAGCAGTTGCTAGCAATGCCCTCAGGTAAAGATGTTGTGAGGGGGAGGCTCAACCCCTCCCATCAGGATCCGCAAAGTGCTCATCACCCCTCTGGAATCCACCAAGCCTCCTCCTTCCTGCTGGGTGTGTGAGCACTTCTGGCAAGGAGGAAGAGAAGCACAGTGGGAGAAGGCTTGTCAGCTGCCAAAGGGGCAGTGAGCGCTTTGCAGCTCCTGAGGGGAGGGGCATGGGAGATCGTACCCTCCCCTCGCAGGCCAGAGAAAACTCGGGAAGGGCTCTGATGCTGTGCTCTCCCACATGCTACCTTCCCTCCCTGCGCGCATCAGTCCACTTGCTGCCAGTATCACCCCTGTTGCAGACATGGGTGCACTGCAGACCGCCAAAATTTTCTCATGGACCATCAATTGTCTGCAGACTACCGATTGGAGACCTCGGATATACATACAATTGTAAGAGTGAAATTTGCTTTCACCAGCTGTTTATTCCAATCAAACTATGTGACTTTAAAAAAAACAGTAAAAGACAAGAAATGAGAAGGAACACAGGATAAAAAGGCAACTAAACAGAATCTGTCCCAAGAGATATAATATACCGTGTTTCTTATATAATAAGGCTGTGTGTTATTTTTTTTGAGCCCTGAAAAAATGGCTAGGCTGTCTTTTCGGGGTGACTTAATTCCTCCCCCTTGCATCTTTGGGTGGGCGGGCAGCGACGGCTTGGTTGTTGACCTCGGCGTTGGTGGGGCACTTCGTATCGGGGTCAACGTAACAAAAGTACTTCATAATGGCAAGCCCCCCCCCACCATTCCCCCCCATTTCACATGTAGGCCTTAATTTGTGGGGAGGGGCTTAATTTCATTTCATGCCTATAAAACATGCTGGGACTTCCTATTGGGGGAGGCCATATTGTTGGAGAAACAGGGTACTATTTGACCTTCATTCTCCACATTTGATTTATTTGGAATGGACAAGGTACTATTATTACTTGCTACTGAATAGGGATGTCAGTGGAAGTTTGTGATTAGAGTTTTCATCTTAAACTCACTTAGATAGTTAGCTCTCAAAAATATTGTCACTGGAAAAAAACGTGGGTTTTTTTTCACTTTCATTTATAAAAGTACCCTGTAAATTTCCAATGTAGTTAATTTGGCAGTTGGACAAAGGTCATGAAATGTTCAATCCTCATATTAAAAGAGGTCATGTTTTGTAGAAGCACTTGTTCTTCACTCTAGGGGGAAGAATCAGAAAGGAGCCTCTAGGCTGCTTTGAACACAGTACAAAACAAGGGAAGAAGAAAGATAACCTGAAATTCTTTTAAGAGAAGCAGGAAAACTGTGAAAGAGTCAGGTGCCTTGAAGATTTTTCAGGGATTAAACAAAACAAAACAAAAAAGGTTAATGAGATTGTTGGAAAACCCAAATATCCTATAGATGATTGTGCATAGATGTAAAATCTGCTTGGATTGATAGAAATAAAAATCAAGAACAATTTGGAAAAAAGGAGTACAGGGCTTAACGTCACATATTAGAATATATAAGGACACAGAACAGATTGAAATCCATGGAAGGAAAATGTAGACTTTTAGTGCATGAAATTGAGATCCAGTTTGGTCTAGTGGTTAAGGCACTAGGCTAGAAAGCAGGAGATTGTGAGTTCAAGTCCTGCCTTAGCCATGAAAATTAGCCCAGTGACCTTTGGCCAGTCACTCTTCTCAGCCCAATCCATCTTGCAGGATGATTTTTGTTTTGAGGACAATAGGAAGAGGCAGGTATGATGGATAAAAGGTGAACTTTTAAAAACATCGCCTTGAGCTACTTGTAAAAACAACAAAGGCAAAATACAAATAAATAATTAAAAATACGTCCATATCAAAACTTATCCACTTTCCCTTTTCTATCTTTTTACATATTTATTTAGTGCTAATTAGCTGCCTAAACCATCATGTCATTCCAATTAAGAAATTATTAGAATGCTAGAGCAGCCCTACAAACATAATTTGTCGGTTAATAGAAATTGTACTGACAGTTGCTCAGTTGAGATATCATGAAACCAATGTCCATGAAAGGGAAATAGTCACAACTTGATCAATAAACTATGACTTGGTGTCCCAGAATGACTATACCCGAACTGAATCTTAAACTTAGAATGACTGACCGTATTCAAGCTTACACATAATTATCACTGTAGTTATTTGCTTCCCTAAATTTAGCCTGCAGTTTAAGACATTTTATGAAAATAAAATCACAAATTCACTGTTCATGATGAAGCTTCTCTTTAGTCTCAATTCATCTACTTTAAATTGTTCAATCTGGTAAAATACTAGATGTCTGAAAAGCAAATTGAATCAAGAATTATATAATAGCCTTTTTAATGGGAGACAAGTACACCTGCCAAAAATTTAACTGATAATCACATTGTTCACCTTTCCTTACTCTTTCTCACATGTACACAAATATCTACATTAGTGGTAGGATTCAATTTTTGTTTACTACCGATTCTGTGGGCATGGCTTGGTGGGCGTGGCAGGGGAAGGATACTGTAAAATCTCCAGTCAGAGTTGATATTTGTTGGTTTTCTGAACTACTCAAAATTTCCACTACCAAAAGCCTTTGACAATGTGAGTTGGCAATTTATTTTACTGCAATTGATACAAATGGGCTTTGGTAAAAAAAATTATCCAAGCCATTGAAACAATATATCATGAACAAACTGCAAAGGTGAATGGAGAATTAACAGAATCCATAGATATAAGAAAAGGAACAAGGCAAGGCATTGTCGCCTCTGTTGTTTGTGTTAACATTGGAAGTGTTGAATAGGAATATTAGAGAAGAAAGAGAAATAAAAAGAATGAAAATTAAAAAAGAAGAATATAAATTGCAAGCTTTCGCAGACGACCTGGTATTTATATTAGAAGACCGATTGGAAACAGCACCCAAATTAATAGAAAAAATAGAAGAATATGGAAAAGTAGCACGTTTGAGGATAAATAAAGACAAAACAAAGATATTAACAAAGAATATGTTAGCAAGACGAAAGAAAGAGTTGGAAGAAATTTTAAAAATGAAGGTCACGAACAAGGTTAAATATTTAGGGATTCATATTACACCAAGATGTAGTACACCGAAAGAAGATAACTATGTTAAACTCAAACAGCAGATTGCGACAGATTTGATAAAATGGGAAAAACGGCAACTATCATTGATTGGGAGAATATCTACAATTAAGATGAATATATTGCCTTGAGTTTTATATTTATTCCAGACAATTCCTATTCGACTAGGGAAAGAGTTTTTTGAAGATTTGAATAGAATTGTGTTGAAATATATTTGGCAGGGTAAAAAAGGAGGAGTAAAATTAAAAGTGTTAAGAGAAGGGTTTGCCTTGCCCAATTGGGAGCTGTATTACCAGGCGACAAGTTTGATGTGGGTAAAGGAATGGATAACAGTAGATTATTGACTTTAGAAGGCCATGACTTGCTGTTGGGATGGCATGCCTTTCCCTGGTGTAAGGGAACCAAAACACAGAAGTATTTTAGAAGACATTATATTCATGAGGCATTGTTTTTGAACTGGGAGAAGATAAAAAGACAACATTACTTAAAAATTTCAACATGGATATCAACTATTGAAGCTTTTTCCTATCCAATAATATATAAAAAGAAACGAACAGTTAGATATGGCGAGATATTGAAAGAAAAGGGTGAACTTAAATCTATGCAAGCGTTGGAAGAACAAGGTTTGGTTTTCATATTTGCAAATACAATCTAGGTTTGGTAAAGACTCTAAACAGAAGGTATTTATGATAAGTTGACTGATTTAGATAAAATTTTGATGGGTACTGATGAAAAGGTAATTAAAAACGTTATGGGCATCTATTAGAATTTAAATTGGAGGAGGAGCAAGTTAAAGAAATGATGATTGCTTGGGGGGAAAATTTTGGATATGGGATTGATTTAGAAAAATGGCAAAAATTGTGGTCCCCAAATTATAAAATGACAATGTCAGCTGCATATAAAGAAAATTTGTATAAGATGTTTTACAGGTGGCACCTACTCCCGACGAGACTTGCGAGAATGTTTAAGAATAAATTGGATAAATGCTGGAAATGTCATCAGATACCTGGTTCATATTACTATATGTGGTGGGCATGTTCGGATGCAAAGAAATATTGGACTAAAATCCACACATGGTTGGAAAAAATGATAAAACAACATACAGACTTTAAACCAGAGATCTTTTTATTGGGAGTCATACTGGATATATACAATAAAGAATTGAAATATTTGGTTGTAAATGTTTTAACAGCGGCTAGAATTGTATTTGGAAAAACTGGAAAAATGACAAAATACCTATGCAGGAGGAAGTTATTAAAAAATTATGGACTGTTCTGAAATTAGTAAACTGACATTTGAAATTAGAGAACAAGAAGACAAGCAATTTTATATGATATGGGATTTGTTTAATCAATGGTTGGATTAAAAGGCATGGTAAGGTAACAGAATGGATAGTTTTGTTGTGGAAATTTAATAGACCAATATGGGGTGTATTGTAGACATGTATAGCCATTGGATGACAGCATAATATAATATTGATGGAATAAATAGCAGGATAATTAATAATTGATAAATATGTTGGGTATATGTTGGTTAGACAATGTGAGCTTGATATAAATTGTGAACAATGATTATGAAAGGATCGCACAAAGGATTTTAAACCAACTGACACACTGTGTGTACAAAATGGAAGATGGTTTTATGTTTTTTTTTATGTATTGTCTTAAAATTATATATGTGTGTGTGTGTGTGTGTGTGTGTGTGTGTGTGTGTGTGTGTGTATAATTCATCACTCTGAGAAGCACAGAGCTGAAGACAGAAGCCTGAAGATGATGAATGAGACTTCATCGAAACGTCGCCTAGATACTTCGAATCTTACGTGGGAGAAAACCCGAACAACCAAAGATCCACATACAAATACCCATGAGAACCTCAGAAAATATATATATATATATATATATATATATATATATATATATATATATATATATATATATATATATATATATATATAAATTTTCACTACCGGTTCTCCAGAACTGGTCAGAACCTGCTAAATACTACCTCTGATCTATATCCATGAATTACAGACAATATAATAACTAAATCGAACACTAATGGCATTTCAATGTGGTTTTATTGTCATGTGTCATTACATCTTTGATTTCATTCTCTTCTAAACCAATATCTGTTCACATTCCATAGAATGCTTGTTGTTAGGTTTTTGGTTGGTTGTTTAGAGTTTTTGGATGAAATTGTCTTTCAATTTGTTAGATTTTCATTAGAAGTAATTATAAACTTAACAATAACAATTAATATTCAGGCAGTTAGAATCTAAGTTAAAGAACGGACATAAGATCTAAAAAATCTGCTCTACCCTATGAACATATCCATTTGTAGAGAATTTAAAAGAGAATGGAATGAAGTTTTCAATAAAATCATCCATGTACAGTATTTTGCTTCTATATACTGTAGATCTCATAAATCCCCAAGGATCCTGCAAACTTCAACAACCCATACTATGGGGATCTGACACTTCTCAGCACAAGACAGCTGCAGGCACTCTATCACTAGAGTGATCTTTTTGTTAAGAGGAAGTAGAGGAAGTAGAAAGAATTGTGTAACAAATGGAGGTTATAATATTATATAAAAAGAACATCAATGGTTTGATCAAAAGCATGTAACATTTAAGCAAGTAAAGAGGAAATGATAAAGGGTTGCAATGGGTGCTGAGTGTAACAGCTTATAAAGCTGGAAAAGATCAAGAGGATTTATGAGTGGGAAAATAAAATGTAAGGGGCTAGAGTTGAAAAGTAAAGGGAAACAATATAACCTGAAAAAGAATGGGAAAATATATTTTGGGAAGTTGAATGAGTGAGAATGTTATTTCTGAACATACATACATCTGGACAACATTTTGTCAATGCTGCAGCCTGATTCTACAGTTGTTGAAATTCATTTTTTTTCCCCTCATTAATCTGCACTCAGTACCCACCTTGTTTCAATAGAAGGCCTTACCACTGACAATGCACACTGTAGCCTAGCCAAAGCTACGGGGTCAAAGGAAGTGCCTGCAGACCTCAGAAATAGGATAAAGGTTCATAAGAGCACAGTGGTCCCCATAATTCTCCAATGGAAGAAGTTTGGTACAACCAGGATGCTTCCAAGTGACGGTCGCCCAATCAAACTGAGCAACTGGGGAAGAGGGGCATTAGTAAAGGAAGTGACTAAGAACCCAATGGTCACTCTGACTGAGCTCTAGAGAGACTGAGCTCTACTTCAGTTTTTTCTTTTTAATACATTTACAGACATTTTAAACATTCTGTTTCCCATCTCCTGTATGGAGGTGGGACAGAGTTTCAGGCGACCCATTACTGATCTGGGCTTTATGGCAGAGAGGCTAGACAGAAGCTTCTCCTCCATGCAAAACACACGAAAGCCCACTTGGAGTTTGCAAAAAAGCACCCGGAGGACTCTCAGACTGTGAGGAACAAGACTGGTCTGATGAAACCAAGATTGAACTGTTTGGCCTCAATTCTAAATGTTATATCTGGAGAAAACCAGGCACCACTCATCACCTGCCCAATATCCTCCCAACAGTGAAGCACGATGTGGCAGTATCATGCTGTGGGGGTGTTTTTCAGCAGCAGGAACTGGAAGACTGATCAGGGTTGAGAGAAAGCTGAACGGAGCAAAGTACAGGGATGTTATCAATAAAAAACGGTTCCACAGCATTCAGGACCTCAGACTGGGATGAAGGTTCACTTTCCAACATGACAACGATCCTAAGCACACAGCCAAGACAACACAGGAGTGGCTTAAGGACAACTGTGTAAATGTCCTCGAGTGGTCCAGCCAGAACCCTGACTTGAACCCTATTGAACATCTCTGGATGGACCTAAAAATGGCTGTCCACCAGCAATCACCATTCAACTTGACTAAGCTTGAGAGAATTTGCAAGGATGAATGGCAGAAAAATCCTCCAATCCAGGTGTGCAAAGCTTGTCATGTCATACCCAAAAAGACTCGAGGCTGTAATTGCCACCAAAGGTGCTTCAACAAAGTACTGAGTGAAGTGTTTGAATACTTATGCTAATGCGATATTTCAGTTTTTTCTTTTTAATAAATTTACAGACATTTTTAACATTCTGTTTTCACTTTGTGATTATGGGGTACTGAGTGTAGATTAATGAGAAAAAATGAATTTTAACAACTGCAGAATCAGGCTGCAGCATAACAAAATTGACAAAAGTGAAGGAGGTCTGAATACTTTCTGAATGCACTATATGTTTTACAGTCGAAGAAATATCTTAATTTAATACACACACCCTATTTTTCCTTCTAGTATTCTATGTCTGAAACAGAGATTCTCCCTCTCTTCACAAATAGACTCACTTTAGCAACCACGGAGTCCTTTAAGAGCAATCTTTAAAGAGTAAATGCATCAAGAAGACAGAAAGTTACCTGTTTGTTCATTGTGCTTGTCAATTTGAAATGGCAGGTAGTGGTCTTAACACTTAAATGTTCACTTGGGCAGACAGAGCCTACTACATATAAATCCGATGATAGAAAACATTAAACAAAACTTTAACATTTTATGAAGGCTGCATATAGCAACCCTCTATCTTAAACCAAATTAAGCAAGAAAGCATATACAACACATTACTCTGTAGATAGTGTTTCAGTTATTGCCTTGCCCTTTAAAGATTACAGAATTAAATACTGCAATATTTTAAATCTGTTCATATATTACCTCTGTAGGATTAATAGTACTGATGCACGAGGAATTTCAAAAATGCTCTCAGCACCAGTATCATCATTGACTCAATTATACATTTTCAATCATTCCCCCAAAGCTTGGTACAACTCTAAGTGTTTGATTTATTTTATAACATTCGATGTACAAATTTCACCTAAAGAACAAGAAGCTTTCTATATTAGAACAAACTTCCGAGAAAGTATCGTGAGATGGGACAAAAAGCAGAAATACAAAAATGCAAAGACAGGAGGACAGAAATGATATGAAGTTTAAAATACAAGGGAGTGAAAGAGATTGAAATGATAGCCTACTGTAAGTAATGTGAAAGCATAACAGTAGGGCACTGGAATAATCAGATATGGAACAATTGACAATAGACTGGTTTCAAATGGAAGCACCGCAAAAAGACCTTAAGAGCAGAATAATTACACTTCTCTTTGGAAATAAAATTTAAAGAAAGAAAAGTTTGAAAACATAAAAAGCCTGATGTTTATGCTGATCAAATTGCAAGAATTGGATTTAAAAGTTGGAATTGTAAGGTGGAAAAAATGATTGAAAGTATGCAAAGCAAGATCTTTCTTGCCTGGAATAGGCATAGAAGAGGAATTGTTTGAATCCACATCTTTTCAGTTTATTTTCCATCTTTCTTTTCTCACATATTCTATCAACTCCCAGTTTCTTCTGTAGGAAACATGCATACACAGGTTGAAGCTCAAATAAAACAGAATGTTAAGTATTCTATACGGCACTGAGTGATATAGATTAACATGGCAATAGGAGCACCTTCAGAAAAGAGTTCACTATTGTTTTCTGGATCAATGCCCTGGGAGTTAAGAAAATAGTGATCAAACCACTGTGTGCTAAAACGAACTCTGGAATAATGTTTCACCAACTCTCTTCTGTCTTTGGTGAATGAATAATATATCTCTGATAGATTGTTTTACCTCACATACTGTTTTAGTTTACAGAATATCTAAGGAACATCAAAGCCAAGTAAAAGGTGAAAGTGTGACAAGGATTTGTCATTTGGCTAACGTACAAGGTGAGCCAGAGCAGTGGTGGCTGGAACCTTTGTGCAGCAACAAGCCATGGTGATTCTCCGACGCCTCATTTCTTGCTGGGTCTTGCTGCCTGACAGCCAGGGTTTTTAAAAAGGTTTTTGTAGCAGGAAACAGCGCATGGATACTTCTGGCCTTTGGGGTGCAGCTGGGCACACGACCTCACCCCGAGACACTGGCCTGCAGCCACCGTCGGTCTTTTTTAACATGATAAGCCTGCAGCTGCCGATGTTTTTTTTTCAGTGTGAAAAGCTTGCAGCTGCCGCTTTTTGTCGGTGCGAAGTATTTGCAGCAGCTGGCCGAAACCAAGCTGGGAATGGCAGCTGGAGGATTCTTGCAATGGCAAAGACCGGCAGCTGGAGGGTTCTCACCCCGGCAAAGAAGTGGCAGCTGCAAGATTCTCACCCTGGCAAAGAAGTGGCGGCTGCAAGCTTCTTGGTTGCGGGGGGGACACGGTGAGGCTTAGCTGCCTTTCAGATCCTGCTCTGGGCTTCTGCCTGCTCGACCTCCGCTCTGCCTCTTGTCTTGCATCCAGCCTGCAAGAAGGAGACATGCCATTTCCAGGCCAACACGGCCAGCAGCTTGGCAAGTGGGCGTCCTTCAGGGGAGGCATTTTCTCTCAGTCCTCACACCCAGAAGGCCCTGCAGCAGAGGTGGTATTCAACAGGTTCTGACTAGTTTGGAGAACCAGTAGCGGAAATTTTGAGTAGTTCAGAGAACCGGCAAATACCACCTCTGACTGGAAATTTTACAGTATCCTTCCCCTGCCACGC
The DNA here is from genome assembly GCF_049901715.1 of Pseudonaja textilis. Taxonomy (NCBI): domain Eukaryota; kingdom Metazoa; phylum Chordata; class Lepidosauria; order Squamata; family Elapidae; genus Pseudonaja; species Pseudonaja textilis. The sequence continues at coordinate 3,798,760 of NC_141994.1, read as the reverse complement.
CCACAGAACTGGTAGTAAAAAAAAATCTGAATCCCACTACTGCCCTGCGGAAGCCGAAGCTGGCCCCAAAAGGCGGCTGAGCTTCATCATGTGTTTCCCCCTCCACCAAGGTGGTCCTTTGGTTGAGTGCAGCAAGCCCAGAGAAGATCTTCCTTCCCTGCTGTCAGCTCATGGGGCTTGCACTGTTCTCACAGCAGTAGCCTGGCATGCGGGCGGAATCTCCGGGGAAGGGCAGATCCAAGACTGGCGCATTCCCCAACCCGAGGCAAAGGGTGAGTGGGTGGCATGTGGGCGGAGGCCCTGGGAAAGGCCAGAGCTAGGGACTGGCATGTCCCCCGACCTAAGGCAGAAGGCAATATGCAGGCAGAGGCCCCAGGGAAGGCCAGAACCAGGGACTGGTCCATCCCTTGACTTGAGGCGAAGGGCAAGTGGGTGGCATGCAGGTGGAAGGATGGTGAGAGCCAGACCCAAAAGGCTGCTGAGTCTCACCATGTCTACCCCAAAGTGGCCCTTTGGCCAAGCGCCTTACCTTTGTGGGCAGCGGCGGTGAGAAGAGTGGGCGAGGCACGGAGATCAGCTAGGCCGCATGGTCTGGATGAGTGAGCGAAGGAACCAGAGACTAGCTGGGCCCACGTGTGACTTTGGCCACCAGCCAAGGCAGGCGAGGCAAGATAGGGTGGGGCAGGGTGGGCGAGGCCAGCCAGTGGTGGGATTTGCCGGTTCACTGAACTGCACAGAATCTTAACAACCAGTACTCCCGAACTGGCAGCAGCCCACCTCTGCTTCTCTCTCTATCATATTGAATGCTTAGTTTACTTGGTTCTTTCTGCATAGTAGTTTATTTCTAGAATGGAAATTAATGGCATAATGTACAGCAAACATACTCTCAAATTCTGTAATATGGAGAAAGTTTTCTGTATAACATACAGAACTGTGTATTGCACAGGGCATATATGGTAGCAACAGCAATAGCACTCAGACTTATATACCACTTCACAGTGCTTTACAGCCTTCTCTAAGTGGTTTACAGAGTCAGCATATTGCTCTCAACAAATGGTCCACATTTTATCGACCTCAGAAAGATGGAAGGCTGAGTCAACCTTGAGCCAGCGAGAACTGAACTGCCAAATTGCTGCCAGTAGTCAACAGAAGTAGCCTGCAGTAGCGCATTCTAATCACTTTGTACATACTTATGCTTACTCAATATTATACAGAAAAAAATGAAAATATAAATAGTTGTGCCTCATTATAAGTGAATTGACTAAGCAAATGATTTCAGTCCTGTTTCCTCATTACCTTTTTATTTTCTTGATATTTTAGGAAGAAAGAGAACATTAATACACTCAGAGAATTACTAAAAGTAAAAGGCTTCAAGCTACTGAATGCATGGTTGATTGTACAAATCACAAAATATAACAACTTTGCTCTGGTGGCTCACTTAACCTGTTTCATAGCACTGTCATTCTCAAGAGCTTGTAGTCATGTTTTTTCTACGTCAAATTTTATTACTTCTTTGGTACTATTAACTATATCTAAAGATGCTTCCAAAACATAAATTCTTCCATGAAGAGGGGGGAATTAGTGGTTTGGAAATCAATAAAGCATATTAACATTCTCCCTCATTCTTTGTGCACCCCAATTTTACTTATTTGTACAAGATGATACAATATATGGTAATGAATGAGATAGATCACCTTAAAAGTGTAAAATATATATGTTAATGTATTTACTTATATAAGAAGGCAAATCAGGAAACAAAATATAAAACTTAAAATCTATAAAGGCAAATGAAACGATACACTTTGAAAATATAGAGAATATAGCGGCTTGCAATTATTATTTCAGCATTGCAGATATAATAATTGTTGAACATAGTATGCTAAAGATAAAAATAATAATAAAAAGAATTGGAGTACCTTTTAAATATAATATTATTATTGGTTAACTATGAACATAATTGCATATTTAAAAATAAATAATCCTATAGCAAATGTATATCTATGTCTGCTTAGATGTGATAGCACTAATTAATATATAAATTACCAGGAAATCAATATCCCCAAGGTATGTGTTTTGCTATTTACTAAATAGGATACTGTTACGTTTGACACTGGTGATTAAGGAAAGACATTTCTTAGGGTTTAATACACATTCCTGAAATCCATGATACATCAATTTTTAATAGTAGCACTCTCTGAGTTCCATTAAAAAGATGGTGGAGAAAGATTTTAGAGTAATTAATGATATAGTTAGCTCCTAAATATTAATAGGAATTGTAATCTTGCATAAAATTTAACATACAAACCTTGCCAATACTGACACACCAGTAATTAAAGTTGAATATGTAATTACAGTGATTTACTGATTTATAAGGAGGCAAATGACTTATATTTTATTAGTTTCTATGTAAACTTGAGGTAATGGTTGAACTTTGCATTGTATTTTTTTTTTAACAAAATAGTATTTCTGTAACAGTCCATACATGTACTACAGACCTGGAAATGCAATTAAAGTATTTCTGATTTGAATTCTTTTGCTAATTTACACATTTAAAAATGTTTGAAAAAAAAAATCAAGTTGTATTATCATGCAATGAGTAAGAAGCATTTGCCCAAGGGAAATCTTAAGCATGCACTGCAGCACCAGTTCCAGTATTTCCCAAACCTTTCATTACATAAAACTGCTTATCAGAAAACTTATTGAAGTTTGAGTAATTATTTTCTTCAGCACTGTTGTAACTTCAAATGGTTGCTGAAGGAATGGTTGTAACTTGAGGATTATATGTATCATAATATCAGTATCGCTGAATGAACTTTATGTCACTTCAACATATTACCATTGGTAATTTCAGCTTGTTTTCATCTTAAAAGGAATACCTTGGGAGATTTTCAAATGTATTTTATAGGTGGCAATCTTTAAGTCAATTCAAATGTCTTTGTTGTGCTTGTAAAGGGTTCGTGTGTAATTATGCAGAAAAAAAACCAAAACACTTTTACCCAATTTGGGGTAATTTAATGAGCTTTGGGAAGCACTGGTTTATTCCCTAGGCCAGTTTCCAGACATTCTTACCTGTTCTGGACAAATTATTAAGCAAGGCAGTACTTTTTGACTTTTTTTTTTTCCTATATTGGAAGATGCTAGCAGTACTTACATGTGAGGCTGTGGAGAACAGCCTGGACTGCTATTTCCATTGCTGTCAATGTGCTCCAAGGAACCATTGAGATCTTCATGGACTGCTTGAAGTAAGCCACTGGATGTGTTGTTTATTAATCCGGGATTACCAAGTAAAGGTAAACTACTTTCTGCCAGTGCAGCCTAGCAGTGTGGAAATGATATAGCATTCTTAGGGTGCTTAATACATACTGAGATACATACATGTAAACAAACGTATAGAGAAAAAATTGTTCTATTTTTTTTCTGTAGCTCAGAATATGCACACAAACTTAGCACTGCTAGATGGAACTACTAAGTATGTTCTGACACTGATATGCACCATGTCCTCTGCCTTTAAACTCTGCCTTTAAAATGCACTAATCTTAAATCTTATATCCTAACATGTAGTGTACATTTTGTTTCTGGTGCCAGCCTGTATAGAAGTAAAAAAAAAATGACCAGAACTTAACCCCTCCCCCCCAAAAGGAGTTCTGACATTCGCCTTTTCTGCATGAAAATTATATTTTACAATTAAACTTTAAATTTTTTGCTATGAGCACCATGTTCTCTAACACTATGATATGAAATCATTCTTGACAGCCTGGATAAATATTAATGCATATTCACATGCATTTGCAAAAGCTTCTATCAATCTAGTATTTGAAATAAAATGGAATGTTCCAGATTCTGCCACAGGGTGTCCTTCTTGCTTCTTTACATCAAAATGAAGAGAATTAGAACAGGTACTTCTTGCTGTGCTAGGTAATGCAACTTCTTTGGGAGATAAACCACCTATTAATAAAGCCCTAAATGCCCAACTAACATTAACAGAGAGAGTTATCTTTTATACAAGAAACAATGCAAGCAGAAGGAAGTGGGCATTTAAAAAGAAAGGAATGGCTTAATGATTTACCTGTAAGCTTGCATTAAGTGCTGCTCCGTAGCCTAAACTGGTAGGTATGTTTTTCACTAATGGTGGGCTTCTGAAAATAAACAATTTTTCGAAGAGAAATTTATTCATTAAACAAAGGACATCAAAGAGGAAAAGAAGCCAGGATTGATTGAATTTCAACTAATCAGCAGTAATTGATCAATATTAAGGTATTAAGTAATCCATTGCCATTGGACTCACAGGGTACTCCTCTAGACAAGTGCTTTGAAACAAAAGATGTTGTGAATTGTGCATAGATTCTCCATGGCTGAACAGAATTAACGTGAACTCATTTATGTTAGTTTAGGTCCCATCTTTTCCCATTAAGTCGAGTATCATTTATACCACTTTATCCTCCGATTCATCGACAAATAAACTAAAACATGCGCACTGAAATCTTCTTTTTACGAATCTGCCTTCTGAAGGAAATTGGGCGGAAAGTAATTGGCCCCAAGTTATTCCGTGAGTTTCTGTGGCTGATAGTGGAGCTTCCTTTTTCGCAATCAATGCCTTAACCACCACTCTATTTCTCTCATAGAGGCAAGGCAAATGTTGATAACAGTTTCACTTGGCTAAAAATGTCTAGTAGTTATCATGCATGACTCTCTCTCTCTCTGTGTG
>NC_141994.1:3559055-3569055 GCF_049901715.1 Pseudonaja textilis | reverse complement strand
TAAATAACCAGAACCATAGCATTTTAGGAATCTAATTATAACAGATAATTAAAACTTTAGAATATATGCTCAGATAACTATATAAACTGACTGAAATCTGCACAGGATAAAAAGTTCTATTCAGTGTAACACTAATCTCCTAAAGATGTTCTGGTAATTTGTGAGGAAACCCAATCCAGTTATCAAATATCTTATATTGTTCTGTTTTGTCACTGTCATATTATTACAAATTATTGCCAAATTTCAGATCAAATATTCTGGAATTGTTCATGCTACCAATCAAGCAAAAAGCACAAAACTCCAATCACAGTAAATAAATAATTCACACAGTATAATTCAAGAGATTGCTTATCTCCTTTAATCTAACAATTTCTGTTAATTTTTCTCATTATATTGCAACTACCATATGATTGGCCATGTCTTCCAAAGCACTTTAAAGGAGTTCCACTGTTCACAAACCTTAGTCTTCTGTTTAATTGCATGGAAATATTTGTATCAACTCAACTAAATGCTCTGATTAAAAAAAAGCAATAACATAAAATACTGGAGTTTACCTATTCTTTGTGCACCAAATTTTGAAAAGTGCAATAGCTTACATCAAAGTCTAATGGCAAAGTTCAACAGAAAAAGGAAAGTAAAGGAAACTGTAACACTTCAAGGAGTGTAAGGTTCACACAGTGAAGATTCAAAATTATACACTAATTCAAACATATTTGTGAAAATACCTCAGAGAAAAAGTACATATTTTGTCCATATGCGCACACATGTGTGCAAATATACCAACAACTATATAAAGCACACAGAAATCAAGTTTTCTTTCACATAATGCCAAAATCATTATGTTTTGGTAAACAAAAATATTTACAGCCTATAATGTATAAATCTACCCTCAAAGTTTTCTGAATTCACTAAGGAGACTTGCATATTTACTTTGCCTATTTATTTATTTTGAGATTTTCTGAAACTTTAGAAATTAAAGAACAATATTGCTGCCAAGTTTTCCCTTTTCAGAATCTGCCTGACATTACAGTATTTTTATCTTTTTTTCTGCATTACTATTGGAAACTATGACTACATAAACAAACAGGCTTAAGTTTTTAAGATGCTCTGAGAAATGTTAAATTGCACTTTGTGGGGATGGTTTCTGCTATAAATGATTGCTTATCTTTTAAAAATATTAATAGAGCACTCCCATGCATATTATTCAGAGGAAAATTTAATAAAGTAATTAGGAGAAGAATTTAGGACTGTAACCTAAGCAAATTTCCAATTTTTTAAATGGTTTTAAAAGTCAAAGTTTGATTAGACAATGTTTATAAAATAAATGTTAAAATAAATAAACAATTATAATTTTAATTAGGGAAAGAAAACTGGAATGTGAAACAATGCACAGCTATAAAATTTATATATACTGCTAAGTTTTCAATTATAAGCTTATTATAATTGTTCCATATCACCATAACAAATAATACTGCATAATTCATTCAACATTAATATTAAGAATAGTTTAATAATGACTGCCACATTTATTTGTGATTATAAAGGCCTAAACCGAACAATATAAAGCTCGATAAATTTTCCACTAAAATTCAATTTTTACATGCTGAGTTATGTTTTTTGCTCATGATGTACACCATAAAAATATATATCTATTAACAAGTTAAATATTCAATACTTTAACATTTGGGAGTGTAATGCACAACTCTCAAAAGAAGCTCAGCAGTTTAGGCACGATATTTAGCACCCTGAAATATTTGGTCTTTATATATAACTAGAAGAAAGAAATAGCCTAGTTTTACTTTTTAATAACAGCAGTAAGGATTTTAAAAAGTATTAAATGTGTATCTTAAACTCCTCGTGGTAAAAAGCATAAATTTAATTTATTGATTATCTGTTTGTAACTTACTCAACCTGTCTAAAAAGACCATCATTTACTTGGATATATTTCTCTATTCATTTTTATAAATATTAAAAGTTTTATTTACTTACATACACAGGAAGCAATATAGGCGCACATACCACAAATACACACACCCAAATAGTCACTTAGGAAATTACTTTATTCCTAGTCTCCTGGCTTTCATCTCTAAAAAGGTATTTCATCTCTAAAAACGTATTTCAATTAGTCTGCTCAGTTGTCCTTTCAACTTTATATATATATATATATTTCATAAAATTTTATTTACAAGAACTATAGCAAAGCATCTTTGCTGCAAAGAATCCCTGTGGCACTTTTACTTCAGCTGAGTTTAGGAACAATTTCAATCTACAAAGATGTAAAATAGCAAGTAATGTGGCCCTCTGGTGGACAGATAAGGATCACCTTTCTCAGTATCATTCAAGGAAGCTGGCAGTTTGAAAGAAAGGTATTTTGCTTGAAAAGATATGAAAGCAACATCTACAAATATATACTCTTCTCCTTAAAATAAAGTGTATTCCAGGGTACTCCAGGGCAGATATATCTTAACAATTAAAACATGCATAAATTGTCTGTTTTAAAGACTAACAGAAGACAACAAAACAAATAAACAACAAAATAATGTTCTACTTTCTGCAATACTTTAAAAGTAAAAAAAAAAATCCAACTAGAAGAAAAGGATAGGAAAAAACCTTTCCATCGACATGGCAATAAACAGGATGCAAAACAAACAAAAACTTACCTGCTGTTGTTGCAGATGCAGCAGTTCTACTGTGCTTACTTCAGTGCCCGTGTCACCACTTGATCTTCCATCTCTGCTGCCAGCATCTAATTGGCTGCTTAGAGTGCTCATTCCATTTTGATTCATTGAACTGTTGCTTATTGTCTCTGTCGCAGATTCCTGCATCATGACTTAATACCTAAAAGTGATTAAGAAGTATCAATTAACACACACATTACACCTTCACACTTCCATTATCAAGATGTCCCTCTTCGCCAATTACAGAGGCAGCATATTTAGAAGGGGAAAAACCTCTTGCACAATCATTTAAGGAGGAAGCAATGCAATACAAACCTTGCTTTTATAGACATATTATACTCATTCCTGAAACCATGTTTCTCAGAGCAATGTTGCTGTAGGTTCACATACACAGAGAGATAACATCCATATATGTAACATGGAGACAGTGTTCCTGAACATCATATTTTAAAGCCTAGCTATCAAACCAGTAAAATGAAGGCATAATTTCATATCCTGCCCCATTCTTCCTTATTATCTAGCTTTAACAACCATAGATGACTATACAATCCTATTTAAAATATTCACAATCTAGATTCTGTCAGAATTTTACAGCATTTCTTATACATGGCTGTTATTTAATGACGCACAGCTAATCATACAAAATTAAAATTTTGTAAGGGTGTTACAAATCATATGGTATCAACCAATGATAAATAGTATAATGGGTTACTCTTTTTGTCTGTGTGAATAAATAAAATTTTGCCTCGGAGGCATTTTAAGTAAAAGCTCTTGCTGCAAACACTTCAGATATTGCCTATTTTTTTAATCAAATGGCTGATATTCATTTATTTTTCTGACATTTAAAACATTTAATACTGTCCTTCCTGGGAAGTAATTAAGCTTATGCATGAGCAGCAATCAAACTGTTCACTTGAAGATGACTTAAAACTCAATTTTAACACAGGCAAATAAATGAAAGATATAAAATTAATTTTCCAGGCATGTATTAGATATGAAAGCTAGAAATAAAATCTATCAAGAATATCACTAATGATTGTGCTAAAAACAGCATAAATTATGCATATTATCTCCTCTACAGTAATAAATGTTTTATCATTTTCACTGCATAAATATACTGTACTTTCAGGATAGCAATGAGATGAGATGTCCTGCCAAGATCAGATAGAATCTTTGCAGTAAATAAAGAACCAACATATTCTTACAAACTAGAATTTCAAATACATTTTACATCAGTAATAAGAAAATTCAATTTTTGCTATTTTTAGAATTCATCTTAATTCTATGTAATGCATCATCTATCTCCATGCAAGAATGCATGTATTAAACTGACCAATTTCCAAGGAAAGAAAATGTGAGAGTGCCGGTAGAACAGAGCAAAGCAAAGCAAAGCAAAACTTTCTGATAAAACTTTCTGACAAGATGCTTTAATGGGTGGGTAAATCCAGTCAAAAGAAACAGCTGCTTACTGTAATTACTAGTTTATCTAACACACTGTTCAACTCAATTCAGCATATGATCAATACTTTCCTCAATAAAATACCAAATCACCATCAATAACTTCATTAAATAGTAATACAAGTTTATTTTTCATAAAGGAGTTTTTAATGACATTTTTAAAAGCATTTTAAAAACACTACATATTAAATGCGTATTTTGGATTCAAAGGAGACAGTCATCCCCCTTACATACACAACATAGACAGGGACAATTACAGTTCACATAAAGGAAGATAGCTGTAAAAACAAATACTCTTTAAAAAATACTCTTCAATATCAATAAGAACAAAACTGTTATACAAGTAAAAATGAATTTTATACATGTAAACACAGGTTTTTCAATAAGAAAAAAAACTAATATCATTTTATGAGAGCAGGCAGCTAATAAATATTCAAATTAGGCATCAATTTTGCATGCACCATGTTTAAAATATTTAGGAAAAAAGTGACAGAATTTTCATATAACTCATAAGAGCTTGCTAAAGAATATCTCAGTTTTTGTAGCCAACTTAAAATATATCTTATTATTTTATAATTATACACACACAGATACTCAAACCCCACTGAATTCTATGGGATCTTCTCTCTAGAAAAATTATAAAAATTATAACATCTTAGTTGCTAAAACACATTCAAAGCATGTATCACTGTGAACATATTCACTGAGTACTTTATCTTTTTCATGCCATCTCCAAAAGAGGGCATGTCTTCATAAAATAAAATATTTATTTTACATTATTCTTCAATATAAATATTTGACTATATTTCTGAAACAGTATTATATGCATTATAAGGATAAATGCACGATAAATGCAGCTTCATCAACCAAATTTTATTTTATTTTTCGAATTTCAAATTAAATTAGATATTTAATTAGATATTTGCAGGTCTGTGACTCTTTCACTACAGTTAGAAAGGAAAGAGTAATGTATTGTACAATTCATGTTAATCAAATATATATAATACTTTAACTTTGAAATATTACTGAATCCTATAATTATTTTCTATAAAATATATACAGTCAAGGACCAAATCAAGACTACCCAATTGACTGGAAAATGGTGGCAGGTAGATTTTTTTAAAAAGGAAAATGTTCTTCAATATAAGCTACACTTACTTCTCATTGGGTATGGCATAACCCAAATAAAATAGTTAAAATCTGCCAAAGAGAAATGATTCACATTGCCTTATAAGCCAGAGTTATTGTAGAAAGGTGTGTGGTTTTTGACACTGCAGAAATAAAACTAATAATCGCTTATAAATTGCAAGAGTGTTTATGTGTTTGTATAAGCCATTTTGGGGTATCTTTATAAGACATTTTCAAGTTCAAATTATTGAACCAAAAAGCCCAAATTACTTGTTTTGTAATACATCATAAAAAGTATTATGAAAAAGAATGGTTTGCAATGTCTTGAATTTTAACTAATACAAACTAATAAACAAAATGCACACAAAGGTATGATTCCAAAGATAATCATTTCTAAAGACACAACTGTGGAAAAATATATATTTTCATACTTAAGCATATATATTTATTTTACTATTTTACCAAAACTGCAAAGAGATATAAAATCCCAAAGATGAATTGTGCATGAGTCTCAAACCAAAATTACTTGCTTTCAATGACCACAAATATATTTCATGCAAAGGTGGGAGACAGACAATTACATTTAGATGTTTCAGTTTAATAAGAACCAAATTTAAAAATTATTATTTTCAAAATGCTACCTAAACATTATAATTAAGTAGGTATACATTTACTCCCTGCTATATGTTCTGCTCTTTCCATTAAGCTTACATTTTCTTTAGGTTCCTTTAAATCAGCAAGTCATTGTACAGATACTTATTCTCTACACCACTTCCCTTTTGAAACATTAAAGTGACACTGAAACTGACTGCACAAGATTGCATTTTTCTCTTCCTAAACAACTTGAATTGAAAGGTTACTTAGTGTAACAATATTTACTTGCAGAATTGTGTTGTTACCAAGGGTATAATGGATGGTGGCTATGCAGGTTTACGCAAGAATGAGTGAAGCATGAGGCATTAGCCATGTGTTTGACATGTTTCAAATTGCTATAATCCAGCATTAAACACACCCAGCAATTCATGCCATTTCTTGCAGCCATAATCTTGAATAAAGCGTGCACAACCACTTATTATATAAATTAGTATATGACTCCCTGTTATAGTCACAACAGTGCTTTTATGTTTATTTTGCATCAAGATGTGATCTTTTATTTGTACAAATAGCAGGATAAAAAGACATGGCTCAATTAGACCTCCTTGCTTTTATGATAGGGTGGGAAGAAATTTTAGACTTGTTTACTTTGTTTTCCTTAAAAGTTTTGTCACTACAAAATGGGACAGTGTTAAGTATTTTTCTCCTTGTGTTACTCCAACACAGCTTTATTGCCTTTCAGGTTTCTAAATCCTATAAGGGCCAAGAATTCTTTTGAAAACCAGAAACAATATTGTAAATGAAAGTTCTGAACACCACTAGGAGACCTAGCGGGGGGAAAAAAGTTGGATTCTTAACAGTAATTTCAATAGCTTTAAAATTACCTCTCCCCACCCAATGAGGGGAGCTACTGGCTACTGAATAGGAATGGCATGGCAGAGGTGAATAACATCTGATATATACTTCACTACCGTATTATAGATTCAGTAAATATTGACTGCCCCTTAAATTTTGAATCTGCAAACTTCCTAAAATGGAATACCTGTCAATTCAGTCTTAAAGACCTTGAAGACAGTTGCCTAGGAACAGATGCTTTGAGATCAGGCAAATGAGTATATCCTGGTTTTATTATTATACGTTGACATCCACAACTTGCTTGAAAGGTTAAGACTTCACTAATATTCTTTTTCCTTCCTGATTAAAGCATAATAGTTTAATATTCACAGAAATGAATGAGTTATATGGTAACATTCAAACTGGAATTTAAAGGGCCAAAATATAGGATTTGTATTTCCCAGAGTTCACTCACACTATAACCTCTGTAGCACCACTAAAAGGCAAACAAAATGGTTCTGAAATGGGAGATTTTAAAAAGAATTTGTCATATAATATGCATCTTATATTCAAAGACGTTTGAATTGACGAATGCACTCTAGTCTAGTTTGGGTTAAGTTTAAGTTAAAACCAAACAAATTAAGACATATTTTTCTCAGTCACAGGCCAAGTAGCTTATACCAATCATTAGCAGCCTCCTTACAACAAAGATTAATCATTTTATAAATGATTATAACGCATTTATATATTATAGTTTATTAGTAGGTTTGATAAACTTTAGTTGCTATTACATGTTTTAATATATTATTTATGCATAACAAATTACAATAAAAGCAATAATAAATCATTTCATATTATAACTGCAATGTCAATAAATGCCCAGAATTCAGAGGGACTAGAAAAGTCCCTGATTTTAAGAATGAAGTCAGATATAAATGTCTCAGGATAATATTACTGGATCCAATCTGAGTCGATCACTGAGACCAGAGGTTTAGTTTTCCAAATTTTTGGACTTGTGCTGGAGCCCATTCTCAGGTAACTTCTCTCTCTCCAATCCGTGTTTTGACTTACTTCCTTTTTACTATCATTTCTAAAATTCTCTTTACTGATAACATTTTAGAAATACAGTATGAGATTCTCTAATATTTAGTATGTACAGCGAAATCTACACACAGAGATTTAATTAATAACCGACACAACAAAGGATACATTTTGATATCTAGTGTAGGCCAGGGATGTTTATGATTTTATTATACATATAAATGTTGCTATATATGAAATAACAGACATCAAACAAACTTCCCCTTTTTGTTTGAACGTAGAATGTATTTTGAAGCCATTCCTAAGAATAGACATAACTGACTATACTGTGTATTGGCTGGTGGACATTAACGTATTATGCAGATCCATTTTAAAGATAAATGAAGAAAACTGCCATTCTTAAAAGTCTGAAATTACATCTGAATAACTGTTTACAGATATGGATACAAACGTATATGTGTGCATACAGAAATCTACAAATATTAGCTAAATTAAACTAGAGAGAGCCATTTGCTTAAGGAGGCTTATATAGATATAATAGAAATCATGATCTTAATATGTGAAAGGGTCATGTGTTTGCAGATGCCTGACAGGATGCCCTTAACACTACAATCACCCCAGCCAAACTAGTCAGTTTTCAACAGATGGAGTTGTACATCCAGATGCAATTAGCCATTTTGAATCCCACAAGTAAAGTACCGCATAGTTTTCTCTATAATTGTCATTGTTTTGCAATGCAGAAGAGAATCTATGCAAGCAATTCTTATCCATCTGAAATATAAGCCTGTTGCTTTTAAGTTACCTTTTACTGTTCTCATATTTTCTTGTATGCATCTACATACAAATTTGGGTCAATGGAGTTAGGCATTCAGGAAAGGGTTTTATTTGAATGCATAACTGCATCAACCTGTGGAGTTTTTTGTCATTTCCATATCACAATTTGATCTGGTGTAAACCAAATGCATGCTGCATTTTACAAAAGGGGAAATAGTGGCAACAAAAAGATGTAATTTTCAAAACTAAAGTATTCAATATAGCCTTAATTTAAATCAACAGAACAAAATTAAGTTTCTGTCCAAAACTATAAATACTAGCATTTAAAATGTTTTGGCTATTTCTGTTCCCTAGCAATAGAATACTATGTGAAACACTCAGCAGAATATACTAATGAATTTTAATGCAAAAGAGTGACTCATGAAGTAGCTTACTAGTTATAGTGTAATAAAACTAGTGGATCCAATTTAATAGCAAACCTGTAGTCATATAAATGTTTCCACCTACACTGATTAGGTTAAAATAGATGTATTACAAAGCATTATAGTTAAGGATTATTTCCAAGCAAAAATACACATAATTGTATTTCAGAAACATGCAAGGATTGTTCTCAAAGTAAATGATATTTTGTCCCAATGAAATTAGCAAATTACTCCTGACTTCAGTGAGACTCACAAGTTAAGTTTGCATCAAAGACATATTGTCTACACATGCTCCAATAAACCTTACTTTTATTTGCTTTCTTTTATTTAGGACATACAAGTAAGTCCATCCTAAAACATTGCCTTAATCTGATCTGTTCATTGTGCTAGTTTTCTACTATACTAGTTCTTTAACCATGACTTTACTGCAGAGCATACATAGCTGCTGCTAATCAGTCATAGCAAGCATTTTTACTTAAAATGCAGCATTATATCCATTGTTACAAGCAACATGTCAATTTTGCTCTATTATTGTCTTCCTAATCTTGTCAATATAACTCATTGTGACTGATAAAAACATATTTTGAATTGTTAGTGATATATGGTATAATTGGCTTTGAAATTAAAGAATCTGGCATAACCATTGTACTTAAATGTCATTCAGTCCTTAGAAGTTAAACAGATATTGAATTCTATTTTTTATACAATTTGGATCTAGCAGTATCATAAAATCTTCCAGACTGCATTATATGAATTCTGTACCAAATTGAACAGCTAATTCTGTGGTAAGATTTCTATCAGTGATAGCTTAAAATTTCCTTCATGGAAACAAAGAAAATTCTGATGGTCTTGAGAAAGAGCAAGAAAATAAGACAGCAACTGGAAATAGTTACCTAATTGAAAGCTGGATAAAATTATACATTCTAAATATATCTCAATTAAAATAAAACTATTTTTAATTCATATACATTTAGACAAAACATTATATTCTACAATACCTCCATCTAGCTTCAGCCAGTTTCTTACTGAGAATCCATTCTAAATATCTTTAAAACCCTTTTAATCCCACAA
>NC_141994.1:1742500-1780000 GCF_049901715.1 Pseudonaja textilis | reverse complement strand
CCTTCCTTCCTTCCTTCCTTCCCCTTCCTTCCTTCCTTTCCTTCCTTCCTCCTCTCCGTCCTTCCTTCCTTCCTTTCCTTCCTTCCTTCCTTCCTCCTCCTCTCCTTCCTTCCTTCCTTCCTTCCTTCCTCCCTTCCTTCCTTCCTTCCTTCCTTCCTTCCTTCCTTCCTTCCTTCCTTCCTTCCTTCCTTGCATAATGATTAGAAGGCCGTGCTGCAGGCTAACTCTGCCCACTGCCAGGAGTTGGATCCTGACCGGTTGACAGTTGGTTCAGCCTTCCGTCCTTCTGAGGTGGGTAAAATGAGGACCCAGATTGTTGGGGGCCAGAGGCTGACTTTATAAACCACTTAGAGAGGGCTGGAAAGCCCCGTGAAGCGGTGTATAAGTCTAAGGGCTACTGCAACAGCTATCAGTATATTTGTTATTTGGTTTTTTTTTTAAATTTCCTTCTGTAAAATGAAATGCCCGGACAACACATTGCATTCAAAATACGTATATATAAACTGAAAAAAAACTTGATTAAAAAAAGAAAGAAAATAAACCCAGGTGCCTTTTGGAAAAAACACCTTGGGGGACCACCATGATTGAGATTCTCCAGAGAATTATTAATCCGGGGAGCAATTTCTCCAGAAAGCAAACCTTCCTTGATCTTCTAAACGGTGGACTCTTGGTCCTCAAGACACTTACGTCTCATCGGTGAAGGCGATTCCGAAATATTCCTTTTCTTTCAGGTTGAAATGGGATGCTACCAGATCTAGCAGCTCCTTGGATAAAAGCTTGGGCTGAAAGAGAGAGAGACAACAAAGAACAGGCTCAGACAGGCAGCAGCAGCATGGGGGAAGGGCGAGGAGGAGGAGGAGGAGGAGGTTCAAACAAGGGATGGAGGAGGACTTGTGTCTTCTGGTGGACATGCGTGCAGTGATAGCAACATTGGCCAGAGCTGATGACACAGACCGGGTTGAGCCAGCGCCCCCCTAGAGACATTCATAGACCGCAATGCTTGAGCCATGCACCTCACAATGCCTGGTGTTCCACGCTCTTCAAGAAGCCATCAAGAATGACGTTTTGGTTTCTACCATAAGCCTGTGCACGTGCACACACATGCACATGTGACATGAAGTGTAGAGGCGCGACCGAGAGAGCCAGTGGATCTTCTCCCACAAAAATTAATACCCCACCCTCCCCCCGAATGACAAACACCCACCGATGTTAGTAACTGGAGAATCTCTAAAGCTGAGGTAGGGCGTTACCAACCCATGTCACCTTCACGTCTCAAACGTCATAATTTCCCCCCCAACAAATCGCATTTCAATCTGTCTGCACAGTCATTTACATCAAGTTGGGATGACTACAGATAATCAGAGTTGGAAGGGGCCTTGTAGGTCATCTAGTCCAACTCCCTACCCAAGCAGGAGACCTGACACCATTTCCGACAAATGGCAGTCTGGTCTCTTCCAGTGATGAAGCTCCCACAACTTCTGAGGGCAACTTGTGTTCCATTGGTTGGCTGTTCTCACTGTCAGGAAATTCCTCCTTATTTCTAGCTTAGAATCTCTCCTTGTTCCGTTTCTATCCATTATTCCTTGACTGGCCTTTGGGTGCCTTGGGAAATAGCTTGACCCCTTCCTCTCTGGGGCAGCCCTTCAAATACTCTCCTGTCTCCCCTGGTCCTTCTCTTCACTAGACTAGCCAGGCCCAGTTCCTGTAACCGTTCTTCATATGTTTGAGCGTCCAATCCCCTCATCATCCTGGTTGCTCTTCTCTGCACTCTTTCCAGAGTCTCAACATCTTTTTTAATAGCGTAGTGACCAAAATTGGATGCAGTAGTCTAGCTGTGGTCTTACTAAGGCTTTATCGAGTGGTATTAGTACCTCCCTTGGTCTTGATTGTATCCCTCTATTAACTCAACTTAGGATTGCATTGGCTTTTTTGGATGCTGCTGCACACGGCTGGCTCATCTTTAATTGGTTGTCCAGTAAGACTCCAAGATCCATCTCCCAGTTACTGCTATTAAGCCTGGTTTCACCCAGTCTAAGTGTAGGTAGACACCATATACTATATACCAGATATATACTAGGTATACATATACTACATACTAGGTAGATGCCAGCAAATATATGATGACTCCAAAAGATGCTAAGAATCAAGTAAGCTTCAATACTTGTTTATGGATTAACTCAGTTTTGGAGGATAAGTTGAAGAGGAGACTGTCGAAGACATCACCTCAATTCAGACTGTCTTCCTGCCTTGCCCTCATTCCACCTTGATGCCTCAAAGTGGAGATTGAAGTGGGTTGACTTGATTTGGTTGGCCTCTAGAGTGGGAAGAGGCCTCCACATTCCTTGGAGCCTGTTTTCAATTAAGAGGCGACGCTGTTTCAAATCAAGGCTTCGCTTCAGAGAGGCTCTGGGACGGAGGCCTTATCCGACTAGGTGTCCCCAAGTTGCTTTTTTCAAGAGGCACTTGGACTTTCTGGTTTTTCTTCGAAGATGTTTGCTTCTCATCCAAGAAACTTCTTCAGCTCTGAAGACCTCCCTTTGAAGAAGACGCTTCAGAGCTGAAGAAGCTTCTTGGATGAGAAGGGAAACATCTTCAAAGAAAAACCAGAAAGTCCACTTGTGTCCTGAAAAAGCACCTTGGGGACAACTATGACCTTGGATGATGGAGAATCACCATAGACATGTCCCACCAGGTGTTTCTTTGAAGCCTCACGGAGCTTCCATGAGTAAGCAGCAAACAACCTGTTTTGGTTGACTGCTGTTCCCTTGGAGCGACCCAACTATTCCAGGGAATGTAGACAACCAATCATTCCAGGGAAAGCAGCTGGAGAGAAGAAGGACTACTGAGGCAAAGTATTTGGAAGACAACCTTCACTTGCTAGGGTGACTTTCTTGAATAGTTGAACCAGTTCACACTAACAGGGTTCTTATTAGATGGAGACACTGAGTAGATAAATATACAATGGGAATAACTTGCCCAAGTGCATCCCTAATGGGGTGTGTTGAGCTACAATTCCCACCTAAGGCAGAGAAACTGAAGATAGAAAAGACCACTTGTAGACTACCTTCACTTTACCAAAACTTTACTCTCAAGGGACGGACCTGGTTCTTTGAAATATAGCAGTCTGGTTTTCTTAAAGGTAGAGAACCCACCACTGTTATCACCGTGACCTTCGCTAGCCTAGCTCCACCACAGGAATACACAACTGACGTTCTCAAAGGTAAGACAACTTCTAAGAGCTAGTACACCTGTATGACAATGGCAAGGGATTGTGGGATTCGTGGTCCAAAACTATCAGCTTGCTTACCGTAGCTCCCCAGTGCGTAAGTGAACTGCAATACAAAAATGTGTACAGTTACTGAGAGCAGCAACCAACCATGACCTACAACATCCGTTATGAAGTCAGATGGTTCTCATTGACCAACAGGGTAGACTTTGAAAAAAAAAAAGAGATAATTCTTATCTTCTGACAGTTATTGCATGAGTTAGTTAGGGGGAAGAAAATGGCGATTAGCCAAAGAGGTAAATTATTTGAACTTCCTGGTTTAGTTTAGTTTATTGTCATTGCACCTCCTACAACGAAATTAAATGCCATCTTCAGTGTACATTATGACTATGAAAATAAACACAAACAGACCTCCTTCACATTCTGTACATTGAATTGAAAACCTCTGATATTGCATTAATATTGCATTATACAGTAGGATTCAATAGAATTCCTGCCCTGGGATAGAAGCTGTTTTTCAGCCCATTTGTCCTTGTGTTTTTATTGTCCGGTACCGCCTGCCAGATGGTCATAGTTCAAAAAAAGGGGGTTCCCAGGATGAGGTATGGATCTTTGAGGATGTTTTGAACTTTCTTAAGGCTGCGGGAGCCATAAAGCTCTTCCAAAGAGGGGAGAGGGCAACCAATGACCAAGTCACCATCTTAATAATAACATGGTTCCCTGTGTAGCTTTCCTAAGTTTCTTCCTCTTGACAGAGAGGATTAGTTTTATTAAGGGAAAACTTGATATACATAGTTGGGCTTGGACAGGTAGAAGACAGGAGGTCCCTACACCACTTCCAGCTGGACCACAATACAACACAACACAATACAATGCAGCACAATACAACACTAGGCTTTTGCCTGCTGTGTTTTTAGAGACATGTTGTTGATTTTTGGATAGCATAGAAGCTTTCCTTTCATCACTAATCTTCCAGATGTGTTAATTGCTAATAAATAGGGAAAATTAATTGGGAATACAAATAAGGTTGTTAGGTGTTCAAAAGATCACTGAATGCTGTTAGGTTTTGTCCTAATTCCTGCCCACAAAGTTACTATACTACAAAATTCCTTACTTGGTCACAAATATACAACACCAGTGGCCTAAAAGAAAAATAAGATTTATCTCATCTCATCTCATCTCATCTCATCTCATCTCATCTCATCTCATCTCATCTCATCTGATGTATAAAGAATTCATCAGGCAATTGTACAAAATGAAATGAATTAGCTAGGATAGCACTCTGTGTGTGTGTGTGTGTGTGTGTGTGTATGTGTATATCTATCTATCTATCTATCTATCTATCTATCTATCTATCTATCTATCTATCTATCTTAAGTTTTCACAGGTGCTTACATGTATGGTATTCAGCTTTGTTCGGGTATTTTCCCATGTCATTGTAGTTGTGCTTTTAAAGTTGTAGCAACATTTCAGCAGAATCTCATCTGCCATCATCAGGCTTCTGTATTGTGTCCATCTGTGAGTCAGACTTTCACAGCCGTTTCTGTTTTAAATTTGGTGCTAGCCTACTTCTGTGCCAGAATGTTTTTTTCTTCATCCTGATTGGTTGGAAGTCTTGGTCTGCGTTTATTGGTCTTGGAGTTTGCTGTGTTCTGCTTGATTGGTGTTTCTAATATCTTCTGTCTGTTTTGTGGCTTTTTTTGTGTTTTGATTGGCTGGCAACATTGTGTTTCCTGTATTGGAGGCTTTTAGTGTGGAATATTGTGTTTCCAGGAAACACAATGTTGCCAGCCAATCAAGACAAAAAAAAAGCTACAAAACAGACAGAAGATATTAGAAACATCAATCAAGCAGAACACAGCAAACTCCAAAACCAATAAACAAAGACCAAGACTCCCAACCAATCAGGATTAAGAAAAAAACATTCTGGCACAGCAGTAGGCTAGCCCCAAATTTAAAACAGAAACGGCTGTGAAAGCACAACTACAATGACATGGGAAAATACCCGAACAAAGCTGAATAATATATATATATATATATATATATATATATATATATATATATATATATATATATATATATATTGTGTGTGTGTGTGTGTGTGTGTGTGTGTGTGTGTGTGTGTGTGTGTGTGTGTCCCCTTTAATTTTGATAATTCAGATAATCTGTTACTGGTTCAGATAATCTGTTATGATGCCGTAATCTGTTGTTGACTTGATTGTATTTGTTCTGCAGCTAATCTGTCAGGACTTTTAAATGTTAGCCAACATGTTTACTGCCAGTCTTGTTTTGCTGTACCATCCACCCAGCAGGCTGCCGTTTAAACAGCCTGTTCTGAGGTATTGTGAGTTCTAATGTGCTGAAACAAAGAACATTTTATAAAAGAAAAAGAAAGAAAAAGAAAACAGGTTGCCACGAATATGCAGTCATCTAACAGGCCAAACATAAAAGGCATCATGGATATTTGAAATGAAAACTTTTACAAGTGCTCATTGTTAAAAGAAAGATGGCAGCTGCCCAGGCTAAAATGAAGATGACTTTGTGGTAAATGAATTTTACACAGAATTTGGACCATTGACCCCAAAGTGCTTTTTCAAAAGGCAACTGGGTTTTGTTTTTCCTTGAAGGCGTTTCGCTTCTCACACAGGAAGCTTTCTTCAGTTCTGACTGAATGGGGAGGAATGGAAGGATTAATATTCCTTGTAGATCCTCTGGTCATTAGCGCTCTTCTTGAGAGGCCCCTTGGAGGTTTATCTGTGTCCTCGGGGTCATCTGAGTAGTGCAAATGGGGGTGGAGCCTTCATGGGACTGCTGAAAGGATTGTGTTATAGACTGGAAATAGATAGTGTTGTATCCCGCCCCCTCTGTTGATAGACAAAGTCCAGTTGCCCTTTGATAAAAGCACCTTCAGGATAACCATGACCTGGATGGCTGAGACTCTCCATTGACATGTGGATTGTGGACTTCATTACTATGGTATTTCTTGGATGCACACTTAACCATAGTTAGAAGAACAATTAGAATAACAGAGTTGGAAGGGACCTTGGAGGTCTTCTAGTCCAACTCCCTACTTAGTCAGGAAACCCTACCCCACTTCTGACAAACAGTTGCCTTCATCGTGGATCTTCTAGATATATTGATACTCCAGCATCACGTTAACAAAATCTGGTTATAACTATAATTCTA
Organism: Pseudonaja textilis; assembly: GCF_049901715.1. Classification (NCBI taxonomy): domain Eukaryota; kingdom Metazoa; phylum Chordata; class Lepidosauria; order Squamata; family Elapidae; genus Pseudonaja; species Pseudonaja textilis. The sequence continues at coordinate 1,773,588 of NC_141994.1, read as the reverse complement.
GTACTTCTGGAGGACATCAGTAGAAGCTCAGAAACTCCTGAATCAACAAAGGCAAAAACAAACCCAAAAAGTCATTTTTTTCCAAAAGGCAACTGGACTTCAGAACTGAAGAACCTTCTTGGAATGAAACATTTTCAAAGGAAAAATAATCGAGACGTTTAGCTTTTGGGAAAAAGCACCTTTGGGATAACTATGACCTGGATGAAATCTCCCCAGACAAAAAATATCCCCAGCTGATCCTTGTGGAGAGGAAGAAGTAATTTGATATCTCTGATGGACTGAAAGATGAAGATGAGAGAAGATGACCTGTCACAAAAGATGCTCAAATGGCCCATTGACCGAATCACCAGCATCATTCAGAGACTTTTCCAGTCGGCAAGTACAGGACCTGTCCTCACTTATGCTCCTAGGCTGTTTCTAAGGAACAAAACCTAGAGCATCCTTCCTTCTGAGGTCCTCTTCTTCTTCCCTGGAAGGTGGAGAGCATGGACAGACAGGCAGCAATACCTGTTTGGTATCTTACTCATATAAATACCCATCCAACCATCTGTTTCCTTATCCAGTTCTGCTACCAAGGACACCAACATGACTACCCTGTTTCCCCCAAAATATGACCTACCCTAGCTTGATTTTTTTTACACATGCATCCAATATAAGCCCTACCTCCAAAATAAGACCCAATTAAGATCCCACCCACTCCAAAGTGCATGGGTAAAAATTAAGCTAGGATGGCAATGGGGGCGGTGGAGCTGCCCTACTATTTACCTTTGGACGGTTGCAGCCAGGCCTCGCACACCCCGACACCTGCCTTGCCAGCCCACTTCTTCTGCAGCCAACAAGGCTTTCCTGAAGGCCTCTGGAGCTGAGAACAAAGCTCTGGATCGATCCGGAGCTCTGTTATTGACTCCAGAGGCCTTCAGGAAAGCCTGTCCGGCTGCAGAAAGAAGTAGTTCCTGAAGGCCTCTGACAGCAAAAAGGAGGCCGGGGGCGATGTGTGGAAGTGAGATTAATCAGTGGATGGCATCCCCTGAAAATAAGACCTAGTGCCTTTTGGGGTGTGGCAATATATATATATATAAGACAGGGTCTTATTTTCGGGGAGACACAGTACAATTTCTGTCTCCCAATCGGAACCTCACCATCACTGGACAATCTAGGAGCTCAGAAGACATCTTGGGAAAAGGGAAGCACCCGTTATACTTAAATAATTCCTGACTGACCAACCGAACAAACTCACCCGAATGTACTTCCAACTTTGCCTGACTCATGCTGAAAACACCGAAAACCGAAAGCCTAGATCCCAGTTGCTTCTCCAGTTCTCATGTCTTGGGTCATTGATTTGATCGACCCCGGGAGACATCAGAAATAGAGATAATGAACCTTTTCTTTGTGGTTTAGAAGTTCCCTCGATCAGTTGGCTTTTAGAGGAGTTATTTCTTCTGCTTGGATGCCAAATGACAGGAATGCCTCAGGAAAACACCTTTCCCTATAGAAAATGGGGATTCTCGCGATTCAGCAAGAGATGTTGGCGCACATCAGGAAGTTGGTGGAGATATGGAGAGGCAGGTTTTGTGAGAAGTTTCAAGAGAGGCCCCTGTGCGGAGCTCAGAGTTGGGCAGTCTAGGCAGGAGAGCTTGGAGGCCTGAGGACGAAGGGTATCCAATTCAGCATAACCTCAACTTAGGCGTTCGTTGGCCAAGGACAACCACTACTGTGAAAAGAAGGCCCTAAATGTGGGAAACAGGAGAATGCTGGGTGACTCACTTCCTTCCCCAGAATCAGGTGACACACAGAGGAGGGTACCTCTGGCCTCCAAGAGATGCCTTTCCTGAGAACAGGAAGTCTCGATTCATGTATATATAAGCCTTCCTGTTTTATGAGACACACCATCCAGATTGCTTCCCCTGACAGTCCCTTGACTGAGCATCATAAGCAGCACACATGGCCAGAGAGGAAAAAAATATTTTCTTTCTTTCTTTCTTTCTTTCTTTCTTTCTTTCTTTCTTTCTTTCTTTCTTTCTTTCTTTCTTTCTTTCTTTCTTTCTTTCTTCCTTCCTTCCTTCCTTCCTTCCTTCTTCCTTCCTTCTTTTCCTCCTCTTCCTTTCTTTTCCTCTCCCTCGCTTCTTTCTTTCTTTCCTTCTTTTTCTTTCTTTTCTTTCTTTCTTTTCCTCCCTCCCTTCTTTCTTTTTCCTCCCTCCCTCTTTCCTTCCTTTTCTTTTCCTTCCTTCCTCCTTTCTTTATTTCTTTTCTTTCTTTTTTCCTCCCTCCCTCCCTCCTTTCTTTCTTTCTTTTCTTTCCCTCCTCCCTCCTTCCATCATTCATTCTTATCTATCTATCTATCTATCTATCTATCTATCTATCTATCTATCTATCTTCTATCTATCTATCTTCTATCTATCATCCCTCTATCATCCCTCTATCATCTATCTATCTATCTATCTATCTATCTATCTATCTATCTATCTATCTATCTATCATCTATCTATCTATCTATCTATCCATCTATCTATCTATCTATCTATCTATCTATCTATCTATCTATCTATCTATCTAGCCAACTATCTTATCTGTCTGTCATCTCTCTCTCTCTCTACCTACTTTCCTTCTCACACTGTCCTTTATTATCTTTCTGTGTCTCTGTCTCTCTCTCTCTCTCTCTCTCTCTTTCAGCTCTCTATTAACTCTCTCTGTGTCTCTTTCTCTTCTCTTCTCTCCCTCCCTCCCTCTATCTCTCTATCATCCCTCCCTCCTGCCCAAATTCACTTTCCCTTTGGAAGAAAAAGAATCACGTGAAGATAACATCACAACACCCCCCCCTTCTCTGAAAAGTGGCTCTTCCCTTCCTGAGATTGCCCTTCGCTCCTCTCCACGGCTTCCCCCCCAAACCCCGGCTGGCCCCTCCCCTCCGTGCCCTGGCTCACCCCTCACACACCTTGAGTGCTTCCCAGGGCAGGAGAGACACAAACCCTCTTTGTGAAAGCCCATCCTGAGAGCTTCAAGGCCTTTGAGAATGTGGAGCTGAGTCTCAGTGGGGCCAGGAGCCCCTTGGGGGTGACCGGAAAGGTGGTTGGCCTTCAGATTTATTTCAAAAGACGGACGTAAATCTGTCCAGCCTGCGCCAAATTTCTAGGTTACAAGAAGAAAAAGGGAACGGCAAGAGCTCCACAAATCACAAACAAGAACGGTATTAACATATGGCATACATTAGCAAAACAGCTATTGAAAGGAAGTGGTATAAATTAGCTCCCGGGACAGTTAAATGGGTTCTTCAAACAGAAGGAAGCATTCTTCGGCGTTTCCATGAAAATCCTTTTCTCCTTTCCTCTCTCGCTTGCAACCCGCCCTCGGTCTAGCTCTTCAAATCAAGTCCCACGCACAGGTTGGACTTTCTGATGAACCGATCCAAGGCAAGCTTAACAATTCCTTAACCGAGTGGGAAGGGACCTCAAGAAGGAGACCCTACACCCCATTTCAGGCAAATGGCGGTCCAGTCTTCTGCTTAAAAGCCTCCTTCTTAGCGGCAATCCAATGAGCACAGGTAACAAACCATGGGCCGTATTGTAACCCAAATGGTAAAGGTTTCCCTCCTCGCACATCCGTGCTAGTCATCTCTGGCTCTAGGGGGCGCTGCTCATCTCCATTACAAAGCCGAAGAACCAGCTTTGTCCGAAGATGTCTCTGTGGTCATGTGGCCGGCAGGACTAAATGCCTTGGAAGGCGCAGGGAACACCAAAGGGATCCCTATTGATCTACTTGCATTTTTTACATGCTTTCGAACTACGAGGTCGGCAGAAGCTGCTGAGACAAGGTACAGGAGTCTCCCTCCGGGACGCAGCAATGCTAAGGATTCAAACCGCCGAACTGTCGACCTCTGTGATCGACAAGCTCAGCATCTTAGACACTGAGCCCCCTAAATGAGAAAGCTTCAAAGACTTCTAAGTTAACATTGCAACGAAAGGACTGAGGTTCGGGGATTGGGAGAATCTCCTTTCTTCATCTCTCAAATAAAACCAACAGCTCAACCAAACAAAATAACCAAGATTTAAAGGGATGTAGTAACCGGCATGCTAATTAGAGTTAGATAGATCAGATGGCTCATTTGTAATTAATCTAGGCTGCCAAAGATAAACACCAAAGAAAGAAGATATCAGAGGGACGGAACCCCTAACATGTCATTACAGATAATCCTCAACTTATGAAATAATCGAGACCAGAACTCCCACTGCTAGGTAAGGCAGTTGTTAAGTGAATCGCATTTGATTTTACGACCATTTGGCCACAATTATTAAGGGAATTCGCTGCCGTAAAGTAAAACCTCTAGTCATTAAGCAAATCAGCCTTAAGCAAATCCAACCATTGTTTGTCAGAAGTTGGCTGGGAAGTATACAAAGGGGTGTGTGTGTGTGTGTCAAACAACTTCGGGATATTGCAATGGTCGTAAATACACACCAGGCAGGGATAGGATTCTACCGGTTTGGACCGGTTCGGACGAATTGGATGTTAAATTTACATCTGGTTCACCGAACTGGTATTTGGACCGACTGGCAGGCCCCTCCCGCCCTGCCCCGCCCCTCCCAGGAGTCTCCAGGTGGCCCATTTTCCATGGAGGTTAAGGGCAGGGTCTGCACGGAGGCTCTGGGCCTGTTTGTGGCTTCCGAAGGGCCGAGGGAAGCCTCCGGACTCCGGGGAAGGTGAAAAACGGTCCTACTGGGAGTTCCGGTAGGCCACGCCCACCATGACCACGCCCACCCAGCAACTGGGCAGCAAACTGGTTGTTGGGATTTTTGAATCCCGCCCCTGACACCAGGTATTCCAGTATCTAAGGAACATCTTGGAAAACACGGGACAGATTTCATTCTGATCATTAACCAAGTGGCCCAAGAGCTGTTCAAAAAACCTAAAATTATTAGCTGTCTGAGAAAAACAGATTTTCTACAGGCGCGAAAGGAACCGACACGCAACCTACAAATCGAACTGTTCTTCTCACGTCCTCTTAATTTGTGCCGAGAAGCAGCTGCCTGAATCAAAAACAGGCGGTCTTGCAACAAATATAAAAATTTAAACGTAACACCATAAAAATAGATAAACACAGCCCTTTAAAACCAAAATTTATTGAGCAGCTTCAGGTAGAACCGCTGGTTGCAATACAATTCTGAGAGAGAGAGAGAGAGAGAGAGAGAGAGAGAGAGAGAGAATGTGTGTGTAACAGGAAGAAATTAACACAATGCAACTGAAGACTACATGAACTGAAATTACCAAACTAACAATAGCTAAATGCTAAAATGGCATTAAAATGATACCTAATGATACATTTTTTTTTTTAAAAAAAAATTAATGTTGTAATAGTGCTTTCAATTTTTTAAGAAAGAAATCTACTTTTGAAACAGCTTAGGAGAAAGCTACAAGAGCAACAAAAAAGCTTTTGTTTAATATCATCTTCTTTAGTCCTGAAACTCTCAATTTCTGTTGATTTTTAATCTGTCTGTCTCTGTCTATCTATCTATCTATCTATCTATCTATCTATCTCTATCATCTATCATTTATCCATCTATCCATATCTATTCATCTCTCTCTCTCTCTCTCCACCCACCCACCCATCCATAGCTGTCTATATCATCTATCATCTATCTCTATCCATCTATCGTTCATCTATCTATCCATACCCATCTTTATCTATCTGTATCCATCTCTCTCTCTCTCCCTCTCCTTCTGTCTCTCCCTCTTTCATCTATCTATCCATACCTATCCATCTATATCTATCCATCTTTCTCTCTCTCTCTCCATCTATCATTTATCTATCTCTATCTCTATCCATCTCTATCTATCCATGTCTGTCTGTCTGTCTGTCTGTCTGTCTGTCTGTCTGTCTATCGATCTATCTATCTGTCTATCTATCTATCTATCTATCTATCTATCTATCTATCTATCTATCTATCTATCTATCTATCTATCTATCTATCTATCTATCTCCATCCATCCAGCTATCACTATCCATCTATCATATATACATCTATATCTATCTATCTGTCTGTCTTTCTAAAGAAAGAGGCCGAGTCTTTTGTTCCGTCCCTCTGAGAAACTGAGAAAAATTCTTGATTCCTGGACGACTCCTTCTGCTCCCTAGATTAGCTCAATGGAAAAATATATTTCCCTACCCAAAGACGCTTCTCTCTCTCTCTCTCTCTCTCTCTCTCTCTCTCTCTCTCTCTCTTTCTCTCTCTCTCTCTCTGTGTCCCCTCACTGGAACAGGATGAGCTGGACTCTTGGCATGGCTTCATCTAAGGATACTCATGTTAGTAACTCCGCAGAAAGCCTGGTCTGTGTGCCATCGAAGGACCAAAATAGTTGACACCCCAGGAGGACATTCCGTTGGGTGGTGGTCACACAGCTGGATGAGTAGAGAGGGATTATCTAATCTGTTTACACCCGGTTGCTCTGAAAGGCTCTTTGTGAGGGGCAAAGATTGGGAAATGAACTTAGAGCAGGGTGTCAGCCCATCTCCTGCTCCTCCTCACAAGGAGACCATGCAAATCCCACATATTTTTAGAGGTGACCCTGGTTCTGAGTCCAGGGTCTCCTTCTCCACCCAAGCAGTTAGGAAAGGCCCCTGTGATTCACGGTCTAGATCAGAGGCCTCCAAACTTGGCAACTTTAAGACTTGTGGACTTCAACTCCCAGAATTTTGGGAGTTGAAGTCCACCAAGTCTTAAAATTGCCAAGTTTGGGGACTCCTGGTCTAGATCTTGTATGAGGTCCAAATAATGCCCCACCCAGGAGCATTTGTTCTAGGTTGTCTCCTGGCAGCAGGCATGTGGTATAAAAGTCATACAGGTAGTTCTTGACTTACAAGTTTGTTTAGTGACCGTTCAAAGATACGAGGACACCAGTGGTAGGATTCAAATAATTGAACCGCCGGTTCTCTGCCCTAATGATTTCTTCCAACAACCAGTCCACCAAACTGCTCAGAAACTGGTGCGAACCGGCTGAATCCCACCCTGAACGACACTGTTGGATAAAATGCCAGAGGGCTATGAAAAAGAGGGACTGTATATTTGGTTTTTCATCTATTGACAGCAGCAAAGATTGTATTTGCACAATATTGGAAAAATGAGAATAGATAAGGACGTAATTCAGAAAATACTAGACTGTGCAAAGATGGATAGATTGACATTAAAAATAAAGGACAAAGAAGATAAAGAATATTACTGAACATGGAATAGATTTTACGAGAGGTTAGAGATAAGAGGTAGATCGTAGGTGAGGGAAGATTACCGTTTATGTAGGAATTTATGTATGTTTATGTATGAAAGAGGGTTGATAATTATAAACATGTCAATATAATTAACGGAAGTATCAATAAGCTAATACAAAGAGAAATCTAGTTAAAATTATTTTGTTACACTACTTTATTATTGATATTACTATATATGTTGTTACTTCTGTTTGTTTTTCTTTTGTTCTTTCTGTAAATGACATACTCGGACAATACACTGTATTCAACACGTTTCTGAATAAAAATAAAACACATACTGGGAAAAAAGAGTTACAATGACACTGAAAAAATAACTTACGAACAATTTTCACACTTACAACTGTAGCAGCTTCTCTGCGGTCATACATCAAGGACTTGCCAGTATCGGAAGCCAAACCTCCCTACCCACCCCCATGGATCAGAGGGAAGAAAGTTTAACTCGTGTGTGTGTGTGTGTGTGTGTGTGTGTGTGTGTGTGTGTTGTGTGGATTCTGCAAAGCTCCAAGGACCCCTTTCAAGCGATGCTAAATTGCAAATGGCAGCCTTGGCAACGGGGAAAAATAAAAGCTCGGGTTTCCACCGCTGGTTATTTAGAGTAGATTTATGCGCTGCGTTTTAAGGCTCCTTTTTCATTATGGTCCCCCAGCTGAAGAAACATGGGGGCAAAAAAGGCTGAGACTGCGGCAAAGAATTCATAGCACACAAAAAAAACCCCAAATCCTCAAGGGTTTTGGTGGAGGCCGGGTGGATAAGACAGGTGAGAGTTTACCAGGCTTGAAAAATCAACATCAACGCGCCCTGAAAGGAATATTTGGACCTGTCTGGTTGCAAACCAAGTGAGAGAGGGGCAAATCCATGGGTGGGGGTAGTGGGGGAATAGCAAGCGGAATCACACTTTTCTTCAGTTCACAAGCTGTTTTAATTAGGTTCCTGTCAGGGGAAAGGGGAACGAGGAATTTCCAAGCCCCGGAAAGTAAATTGAAGTTGTAATAGGAAACTTTCCAGAAACAAGGACTATTTCACAGCAGGTCCCTGAGTTTTATGTCTCGGCCCGAAAACGCCCTGGTTAATGTCCATTTGATTTGCCCCCCTGTAAAAGCTGCTTTTCCAAAATAATGCTCTGCTCTCATATCTATTCCAAACACGGCTAATAACATACATTTGGTGATATATTAGAAAGACGGTTTGCGGCTTTCGCTGACGCTCCAAGGCAATTTCCTTTGTTTCGCTGCTCACAGTTGCGTGTTTTTAAAGTAGGAATTATCCCCCCAAAGATGATATTGTTTGAGGATGAAAATGTTAAAACAAGGGGAGTCCTTCCGTTTGTGAAATCTGTCAGGTTAAAAGAAAGCAGATTTGGAAGGAATTCTAATTGCATACAGATAAGCTTTCCCCTTAAGCACCACAATTAGGGCTGGAATTTCTGTCGCTAAAACAAGGCGGATGTTAAGTGAGTCACACCCAATCTGACAGGTTCCTTGCATTGACTTTCCTTGTCAGAAGCCAGCTGGGAAGGTTGCAAACCATAATCACGCGGCCTGGGGTGCCACAACCGTCGTAGCTGCAGGTAGTCCTCGACTTAGGACCACAATGGAGCACAATATTTCTGTTGCTAAGCGAGACAGCTTTTAAGTGAACTTTGACCCATTTTACGACCTTTCTTGATGCGGCTGTTAAGAGAATCCCTGCAGTTGTCAAGTTAGTCACACGGTCATTAAGTGAATAACCATCAACTACATGAAAGGTGTTTCAATTCACAGCCCTTTATAAGTTACCATTAGTACTGTACATTAAACCTGACTTAAAGGTTCCCCTTGCACATACATGCGCTAGCCATTTCCGGCTCTAGGGGGCGGTGTTCATCTCCATTATAAAGCCAAAGAGCCAGTGCTGTCCGAAGACGTCTCCATGGTCAGGTGGCCGGCATGACTAAACACCGAAGGCGCATGGAGGGCTGTTCCCTTCCCACCAAAGGGGTCCCCATTTTTCTACTTGCATTTTTCTTACATGCTTTCAAACTGCTAGGTTGGCAGAAGCTGCAACAAGGAACGGGAGCTCACACCATTACGGGGCGCTGAACTTTCTCATCGACAAGCTCAGTGTCTTAGCCACTGAGCCACTGCGTCCCTTGTAGCCACTGTTAGTTAGTTAGCCATTGGTAAAGCAAGTCCCATGTTAAAAAGTATTCTGTTTCTTTTCTTTTCTTTTGAGTAGTGGTATTTTACTACTGGTTCCGTGGGCGTGGAACCAGCTTGGTGGGCGTGACTGGGGAAGGTTACTGCAAAATCCCCATTCCCTTCCCACCCCTCTAACCTGCTTTCCAGCTCCATTCTCCTGTGCAGGGCAACAAAAGAAGACCCAGCCGATCAGCTGGGACTCAGGAGGCAGAGAATAGATGGGGGTGGGGCCAGTCAGAGGTGGGATTTGCCAGTTCTTCAAACTACTCAAAGTTTCTGCTACCAGTTCTCCAGAACTGGTCAGAACCTGCTGAATACCCACCTCTGACTTTGAGTGTTAATCTAGCCATCTCAGCACATTTTAGTATTTTTTATAACATTTTCATCTATAGGAATCTCTTCATTTTTCCATTTTTGTGCAAGCACAATTCTTGCTGCCTTGTAAATACCTGTAAAGTTAAGTAGGCCTTCCCTTTATTATATTGTTCTGGTAATAAACCCAACAAGACTATTTCTGGTTTCAAATCTATGTGTTGCTTTATTGTTTTTTCAAACCAAGTATGTATTTTAGTCCAGTATTTTTCCCCTTTGGGCATGTCCACCACATGTGGTAGTATAGACCTGGTATCTGATCACATTGGTCTATAATGGTCACTCTTCCTCAGGCCAAACCTACCCATAATTTCCCTTTTGGTTCCTAGCCTAATGCTTCCTGCAAGAGCTCCTCTGAAAAATCACTCCAGTTTGTTAAAGTCTATTTTTAAACTTCCTAGCCCAGAACACGGTCTTCCAAGTCAGGCGTGACCAAACTAGAGTGGAAAAATGACATTCGGTGGCCTAAACTCTATGGTCTTGTCAATAAAAGAGTCTGAAATAGCATTTATACCTGGAGCAGGTTCTTTTGTTCTCCTAGAAAAAAAAAATCACCTCCAAAACGGTGGTTAAATGTTTTTTTGCCCCGTTACTTGGGAACGGGAAAAAAATCAAATTGCAATGAAGATGTCAAGCCATCCTTCAAAGGAGCAGCATTTCATAACTGGAACAGTACTGATATTAAAAACCATTTTCCCTTGTTATCAGATGTAATTGCTAAGGACAACCTTGGCAGGATAATGTATGAGTCTTGGATAAGTTGCTGTGTGAAAGTGCCTCTTCAAATATTTGGTCCATTCAAGTGTTTTCTTGATCCTCAAAACAGGTCTGTGGACAACTATGCAAATAAACTTGTTTAAGGCGCCTAACTCTTCAGTATCTTTCTCTGAGTTCCTAGAAGCCTTTCACGTTACTGTAATAATCTATTCAACAAGATGTAGTAGGGGGTGCCCCCAAAGAAGAGGGGGGTCAAGCTATTCTCCAAAGCACCTGAAGGGCAGGACAAGAAGCAATAGATGGAAACTAACCAAGGAGAGAAGCAACTTGGAACTAAGGAGGAACTTCATGACCATGAGGACAATCCATCAGTGGAACAGAAGTTGCCTCCAGAAGTTGGTGGATGCTTCATCACTGGTGGTTTTGAAGAAGAGATTGGACAATCACTTGTCTGAAGTGGTATAAGGTCTCCTGCATGAGTAGGGGGTTGGACTAGAAGTCCTCCAAAGTCCCTTCCAACTTTGTTATTTTCCAGTTCACTGGTGAGAAAAGTCAGGTCCTGAGCTTAGAGAGATGCACAGGTACAGAATAGACGTGACCTGACTCATCAGCAGTGCCTGTGAGAAGGATGTCAGCGTCCTGGTGGAGCACTACTTAAGTAGGAGTCAGCAATGTGATGCAGCTGCCAAAGAAGCCAAACTGTCAGACTTGGAAGCCATTGCTTTGTACTTGGAAGCTTCGAGGCTGCCACATTCAGTGCCTGGGGATCTGGGAGGGGGGATTTCACAGTGGGGTAGAAAACGAGACACAACAACATTCCTTTCTCAGAGAGTCAAGGACATGTTGCCCTGTACCCGGAGAGGAGTGACTGGAGGGATGTCTCCAGATGGGATGAAGATTTGATTGGGCCATGTGATGGACTGATGGACGCAAGGGATGGATCTTTGATTTCTCTTCTGGGAAGGGAAAACACAGAACTCTCCGATTCAGGTTTTCTCAGATGGGTCAATAGGGTAACTTTAATAAAATGGAACTTTGAGGAAAGGCTTGTTTATCGGGTTGGAGTTGGTTAGTTGGAACACTGACACCAACGAAGTCCTAGACTGCATCAATGGAAATATAGCCAGACACTGAAAGGATGTAGGATCCAACCTGGGCCGGTTACAGGAACCACAGGGTTTGTCTTCCAAGCTCTTGGAGTCGTGCTAGAGCCCGGTTCCTCAGGGAACTCCTCTCGATGAACTAAATAGGATGATTGCTTGGAATTGGATCGGGGTTGGGATGCAAATATTTTTACTACCGGTTCGGTGGGAGTGGCTAGGTGGGCGTGGCCAGGTGGGCATGGCCATGTGACTGGGTGGGTGTGGTTTCTTCTACTTTTGGGGGTGCAACCCTCCCCCCCGCGTGCTCCATTTTTTGGCCTCCTGGGCCCCAGGGAAGCCTCCTGGGCGAAGCAGTAAGACAGCGAGCGGAATCCCGGAACAGCTGATCGTCGGGAATAAAAAATGCTGGTTAGGCCAATCCAGAGCTCTTTTTTTTTTTTTACTACCGATTTGCCAGAACTGGGCCAAACCATTAGAATCCCACCACTGAATTGGGTCAAAGAAAGTTTTCCCTTCTGAGCCCAAGGAACCAAGGTCAAGCTGAGAACCTCTGATCTTATGTTGCCTTTCTGAAATTGACCCACTTGGGAGATGATCCTATCACTGTTCATGGCATCCTCAACTTATGGAATGGACAGTGAAGTGGATGTCAAGCCCCTACAGGCCAGCTGAAGGACCATTTCTCTCTCTCTCTCTCTCTCCTGTCACATCCACCTGGCCAACCAGGATGGAAAACGCTGGGTATGCTACTGGTGTCATCAATTAGGGAGGTACATCTCTTGGGACCCTGAAAAGGGCCCTTCTCAGTGGTGGCCCCTTCTCTATGGAACATCATTGCCCCAGAGGTATTGTTGGCCCCCATCCAATTGTTCTGAAAGGCCCCAAAGACGTGGTTTTAGGGCCTGGGGATCTCAAATGAAGATGGTGTCCATCAAACGGCTGGAATGATTTGTTGCTGCTGCCATGGGGAGCTAGGGTGGTAGGTTTTATCGGTTTTTATGTTGTGGTTTTTATTTTGGAAGCCCCTTGCAGTCATCTACATGTGAATTGGGTGACCGTATGTATTTGTTTATTCAACCAACCAACCAACCAGTTGAACCAATCAACCCGCTGAGAGATTACAGAGATTTAATTAGGCCACAGCTTCTTTTGACAATTGAAGTCAATGCAGTTTTCACTGTCTCAAATTTAACTGCAACGTAACCAATCCCTGAATGACCTGGGACAATTCTACTAGGTTTCCATCTCAGGGGGAAAAAAATCCTAGTGGAAAAATATTGTTTTTTTTTAATGTAAACAAAGAGACTGTCACTCGTTCAATCATATCCACTGGGAGGATTTCATTGTGTGTATTATATTTTGGTCCGTGTGTCAACAGGAAACAGACTCAAGAATGAATGAAGCTCTCATTTTTATAGAACGTAGTAAGAAGAAAATCCTGGGAGGGAGGAAATCTATCTTTGTCTCCCGTTGTGTGCTCTTAAAACTCCAGGGAACTAAGGCAGAGACAGCCTCTGAGTGTCTTTTCTAAGGCTTTCTTTATTTCCAGGGCTTAATCATATTTTGTCACTGTCACTGCAATTTCTCCAAGGTCATCTTTGTGGCTTTGTACATGATGTGCTCAGCCTCGGCTCTATAACTCTGCAACCAGGGAGACAATACTTGGAAGCCATGGTGTCCCCACCCCGAGATTTTACAATGGATCCGGACTGCGGCATACATGATCAATCAGAACAACCGGAAATCCTTAGAAATATTCAAAAATCTCAGTCTGAGACTTAGTCTTCAGCACTGGAAAGATAACAATGCAGACTTCAGCTTCAATTATCTACCGTACTGACATTATTAGCCATATATGAACAAACCAGCTATTAATACAGATTAGCTATGGGTCATTATAATGATATAGGGCTAAACTCACTAAATTCTTTCTGCAGAACTCTATCTATCTCAATGAATACGTACCCTGTATAGTTTGCTTTTTTTATAGACTTCCTTTTGTTATAATTTCCGTATTACTTATTTTTTTGTTTCTGTGTGCAATATGTAGTTCATTAAGAAAGTGATTTGTTTAAATGAAACAAAATTCAGAGTCTTATTGGATTTTTTTGGGGGGAAGCATTGCCCTGCTTAATATTTTTTTTTAATTAAACATTTTAAAGAAAGACTATTAAGCAAGGAGAGAGAGATAATAGACCCGGGGAAAAAGATTCAAAGGTTACAAAGGCAAGCAAAATATGAATCGGGGAAGAAGGAAATCTAAAATACGGAGATTGTAATTTTCCAACCCATCCGTATAAAATTATAAAAGGCAATGTATCACTTAAAAACAACAACACTAAAAATCATTATTAAGCTTTAAGCTAAGTAATAGATATTAGGAGCCCTGACTACCATAGTATAAATCGCTGACTAGGAGAATTCTGAATGATCTCCGGAATTACTCCAAAAGTAATCTTATAGAACAAATTAGAACATAGCACCATAGGGCTGGAAGGAACCTTAGAGGTCTTATAGTCCAACCCCGCCCTGCTCAAGTCAGGAGAACTTACACTGTCCTGGTCAAATAATTGTCCATCTATTTCTGAAAACGTCCTATGATGGAGTATCACAACTCCAGGAAGCAAGCTGTTCCATTGATTAATTGTTCTCCCTGTCAGAAAATGTCTCCTTTGTTCTGGGTTGGATCTCTCTTTAACAAGCTCCCACCCGTTGCTTCTTGTCCTGCTCTCAGGTGCTTTCGATAATAGATCAATCCTCTCTTCTCTGTCAAAATTGAACAGCCCTCTCTCAACGGAGGAGGAGGAGGAAGAGGAGGAGGAGGAGGAGGAGGAGGGACACGATGTCATCTATCTCCAGTCTATAACATAGTCCTTTCAATAGTTCCAAGAAGTGGAATAGTTCCACACCCATTTGCACCACTTGAGTGGTGGATGAAACCTCCAAGTCAGTGGTCGCCAACCGGTGGGCCGGGGACCACTGGTGGTCCATGAGGAAATTTTGGTGGTCCACAGAGAAATGCCCCTCCCCACAAAGCAACTAATCCAGGCTACGCGGGAACACAAGGCTGCGTCGCCCACATGGCCCAAACCTTACACTGAGTAGAGCCGTGCAATTGGAACTGGAAAGTAAAACCAACAGCAGGGGAGGGAAAACCGTCCCAGGGTGGCTTGCTGACGCTGGTGGGGAAGTCGGTTCCCCTAGCCCAGAGCTGCAGGAGCCACAGGACTGGCCCTTTGGTCATCCAGGAGCAGCTGCTCCTGCAGTCCCTGGCAGGCTGGTTGCACACCCGGGTGGAGGAGCAGCTGCTCCGGGATGACCAAAGGGCCACTCCTGTGGCTCCTGCAGCCCTGGACTAGGGGACCAACTTTCCCATCAACGTCAGCAAGCCACCCTCAGTCAAAATTCATATTAGTGGTCCGCTGGACTTAAAATTATGAGTTTGGTGGTCCCTGTGGTCCAAAAGGTTGGCCACCCCTGCTCCGAGTGGCCTCAAGGACTCTCTAAAAGGATGCAAATGACCAGTTCCATTTGCAATGTCAACCCTTCCATTCCTCACCATCCAGTCGGAGCTGAAGAAGCCACGTACGTGAAAATTGCACAGCCCTGTCTCAGCAGAGGGAGGAAGGATGCGCCACCCCCTTTCTCCTGTCTACAGCACCGTCCTTTCAGCAGTCCCGAGAAGGCTCCACATCCATTTGCCCTGCTCAGGCGCGATCCTCAGGGCACAGATCAACCTCCAAGTGGCCTCAATGACTTTCAGAGAGAGTACAAACGGCCAGATGATGGCAAGGAATATAAATCCTTCCATCCTCCACCATTCAGTCAGAACTGAAGAAGCTTCTTGGATGACAAGTGAAACGTCTTCCAAAGAAAACCAGAAAGCCTCTTGAAAAAAAAAAAAGAAAAGAAAAGAAAAAAGCACCTTTGGGACAACCAGGACTGGGATGAATGAGAGATGCTGGTTCCTTTTTATATTTCATCTGCCTTCATAGAAACCAAATAATTCCCCTGATCGGGGCCGATCACTCCGACTGAACTGTTCAGTGCATTTGGATTCAGATTTGACAACCTGAAAGCGTTTTGGCAGGCTGCTCTCTCCCCGAAAGTGAGGCAGGAGGTAAAATTTCCGATTATTCCATTTTCTGAATCTCTTCAACCTGCGTTCCACAAAGGGACAATCGGATTTTGCACCTTGCTTTGCATAAACTGGGCCTGCTTGCTCGACGGGGGAGAATATTCTGGAACCATTCCCAGGGACTCTTTTTCTGCTGACAACACCTGGAGGTAATGCCCAAGGTGTAATTAACTCGACACACTGCCTTACTACTCTTCTAAATGCGCACCAGAGGGGTTTACTGCAGTAAGACAAATCACACGTGGAGGCTGTAAAATGGCTGTAAAATTGATCCAATTATAATTAAAATAAATAATGCGAAATGAAGAGGAGGCAGAGTTCATTCTCTTTCCAAATATTGTCATATGGAAAACTATGAATCATCCTCCCAATTTTTTTTCTGCAATGCCCAGCAAAGAGAGCCACAGAAATAGTCTTAACATGCAGCCATGAAACTTGTGTAAAACAAGAGATATTTTGTAGGGCAAGCATATACCATTCTGCATATTAGTAAACATAAAATCAGATTTAATCTAGATTTGTTCCAAGGGCTACATTTCCTGACAGATGCATTTGATGCCTGAGACTTTAATGGGATATTGCATTCTCCCTTTTCTGTTTAAACTCGCATCTATTAAATCAGCTTTCTCTGGGCATCCAGAGAGGAAAATGAAATCATGACATTACATTCAGGAGAAGAGTTATATAATTGGCATCATGTGTGATTTCTATAGAGGTTCTCAGTCATCTAGGTCGTGGTTGTCCCAAAGGTGTTTTTTTTTTGTTTTCAAAAGGCAACTGGACTTTGTTTTTCCTTGAAGACATTTCGCTTCTCATTCAAGGAGCTTCTTCAGCTCTGAGTGAATGGTGGAAGATGGAAGGATTGATATTCGTTGTAGTCCTCTGGATGTTAGCACTCTCTCTGAGAATCATTGAAGGTTTATCTCTGCCCTCAGGGTCACACCCATTTGCACTCTGATTCTGGTGACTCCCAAGGGCACAGATAAACCTCCAAGTGGCCTCAACGACTCCCAGAATGAGTACCAATGACCAGAGGACTGCAAAGAATATTAATCCTTCCATTTTCCACCATTCCCTCAGAACTGAAGAAGCCTCTTGGATGAAAAGGGAAACATCTTCAAGGAAAAACAAAGTCCAATTTCCTTTTGGAACAATCATGTGTGATATCCTGATGCTCATGACCTCATTCTGGTTTCTAGTAGGTTTTCCTAAGTTGACATGCTCCAGAGAGCTCCATGGGTGGATTTTCAAGACTACTTGGGAGATAAGAAAGCTGTATTCTGGTGGTTACCAGGTTGGAAGGCTGCTGCGTACAAAATGTAAATATTTAAAAATGTATGAAGTTCTTCTCTTAACTTTTCCTTCAGGGCTATTTCCTGTTATTCCTTTTAGTTTGTAAAAAAATTCTGGCTGGACTATCATCATCGCAATCCTGAAATATATTTCCTGAGACTCAAAACTATGATCAAAGGAATTCTATTTAACTTTTTCCATTTTTTGTCCTTAGAAAGAGACTTCACATCCAACCCAGTTCAGCCCGAGTATGCCTCTCTGTAATTAAAGCATTATGTGTCTTCCATTTCCTGTTCCTTAACTACACCAAGCATCTTTCATTATTTTATTTCATTTTTAGTTTTTCATCCTTCCTATTAACCATTTCAGGATTTTGTAACAATCTGTGTGGCAAAACACATAAGAGAATATCGTCTCATGTGCGAAATATCTAAAATTCCCAACAGTCAGTAGGAAAAACTCTTGATTAATATACATTATTTAATATACATTAATATATTACATTAATGTACATTAATATACATTAATATTGTGTTTGGTATTATCATTATTTTATATTATTTATGTTATTATCTCCTTTGCAGCGTTCTTCCCCCCTTCCCAAAAACCATTCACAAAACAGACACACCCTGAGTAAATTCAAAAATGCATTTTACACAATAAAGAACACAATAACCTACACAACGGTGTTTACAATGTAACAATGGTCAAGCAACCAAACCAGGAAATTTCTTTCTCACAGCTGCACCGATTGTATATTGTCTTCCTTCCCTTGATCCAAAGTATGGAGAGAAAATAATTTAATTGTTGGTCTTGCCTGCATTTCATGGGTTTTGGCCAAAATTAAGGAAGGCTTTTCCTTGCCAAGAATATATTTTTAAAGGAGAATCTCAGCCGCAAGCCAAAATATATACTTAAGTCGTTTCTTATCTATGGCCAAATCCAGGAATATTTGCAGAAAGAGGTTAAAAGGAAATCAAAATGGTGGACACAATTGTTGTAGCTGCCATCTTGGTTTCTTTTCTTAACCGCTCTTGGCCAAAACTCTGGAACTTGGGTAGGAAGGGGACCATAATAATAATAATGACAGCAATAATTTGAATGTGTATATCACCCACTCTCTACAATGCTTTATGAAAACAAGTGATAATAAAACATCGAATGTCATCATAAACCCTCTAAAATATTCGCAGTAAGAGCAAGCAATTTAAACATTTAAATGACGCATTAAAACTGAAGCAAAAAAACCAAAAAAAAATCAACTGGGATAATTAATTAGTATACAAATTTCCCCCTAGTCACAGAATAGCTCCGTTTCTTTAATCAGCATCATCACACGGATTTCTTGGAATAGAGATACCCCATGTGTACTATCTGTACTTAGTAATTTGGATTCTCTGTGGTTTGGAAGAGCAATACTTCGGTGGAATGAAGTCAGGAGTCATAGGAGAGTGGGTCTTTTTTTCCAGAAGGCAAGACAAGCACCACCACCACCACCCCCAAAAAACCAACCAAGAGAGACATTGACTCGGGAGTAAAGGCAAAGGTGAACAGTGAATGGCCCCTCCCATAGGGAATAAAGAGGAGGGGGGGATTTGCAGGAGACAATTAGTTTGTTTAATTAGTGTGAAGATTTATTTGTGACTCTCAGAGACCCCTTGCCAAGGATTTCCTTGGACAGCACTGCACTTGAAAGCTATCGGCCTGGCAGCTCTCCAAGCCTGATAAGGTCCGTGGTTGTAAATTCACCCTCGAAAGACTGTTTGCCGGAACTTTGCTAGATGCGAAGGATAGGAATTCACAAAAGGGGGTTTTGTGGAGACGGGGTGTCTGCTTCTTGTGATTTTGGGTAGCCCAGGTCAGAACAAGAAGCAAGCAGCCCTCCCCACTCCTGAGACCCCAGACCACATTCCCCCACAAATCCCAAGGAACTGATCAGACACTTCAAAATGAGTCCCAGCGATCTTCTCCCGGTCCAATGGTTGAAAAGTTGGGGGTGCCTTGTGAGGGTTCACAGTCTGTGTGAGCTATGGACATTCCAGGGCAGATAACTTTCCATCTTGCTATATTTCCGCCCCCCTCCACAACTTCCCGGGTTTGATGCCTTATATTTTGCACCAACTCAGTTATGAGATTTTAGACCCAGGAAGAGTAAATGGTTGTCTGGAAGCAGAGGGGAGGAAGGAATAAAAAAAAAGTCAAGATGGTGGTCAAGATGGTGGTCCCGCCCTTATTTTTGCACGTGTCCAATGACCTTGGTGCAAGGGGGCGGGAATGGGGCTGTGATTGATGTATTAGATCAGAGGTCTCCAAACTTGGCAACTTTAAGACTTGTGGACTTCAACTCCCAGAATTCAAAAAGGAAAATTATGGGTAGGTTTGGCTTGAGGAAGAGAGAGAGAGAAGTAGCAAGACAAGCTGTCGACAAGAGAGACCATTGTAGACCAATGTAATCAGATACCAGGTTCATCCTACCATATGTGGCGGACGTGCCCAAAGGCAAAAAATACTGGACTAAAATACATACTTGGTTAGAAAAAATGATAAAGCAACACATAGATTTGAAACCAGAAATATTCCTGGTAGGTATATTACCAGAACAGGATAATAAAGGGAAGGCCTACTTAATTTTACATGTCTTAATGTCAGCAAGAATTGTGCTTGCGCAAAAATGTGAAAATGAAGAGACTTGGCAACTTTAAGACTTGTGGACTTCAACTCCCAGAATTCCTCAGCCAGCGTAGCTGGGAGTTGAAGTCCACAAGTCTTAAAGTTGCCAAGTTTGGGGTGCCCTGTATGAGACAGTTGCCCTCCCGTCAATAACCCTGGAAGCTCTCTGGAGGGTTAGCTGGGCTGCCTAGAACTTTAATAAACAAGCCAATAAGATCGAAGGCAGAGAGGGGACGACTAATAAGCGATTCCATTAATTCAATTAAAGATCTCTTCCACCGTGCCGCCCCGAGCGGAGTCATCGTAGCATCCTGGCAAGGCCCCCCACAAAATGCAGAGGTGGTTAATTACCTGCACGAGAAGTTCCAACTTCCTGTCGTCGAGGAGGTGAACCTGGCACCGGCGGCCCTCTGTCATCTAGGAAAGAGAGAGGGGGAAACCCAGTGTTAACAGATGCTGAAGTCACAAACTTGGCAACACACGGCAGTCAATGTGCTGAAGACGCAGCTGGTCCAAAGGCTGAGGGGGGAGCAAAGGGGTTTTTCAATTTTATTTTTTGAGCCCTGTTGAAGATTTCGCTGGAACCAGAAAGAGGGGAATAAATAAGCGACTTGCCCTGCCAGCTGTTGGTGCCCAGCACATGTTGGCACATATTTTGACTTGCCCTAAGTGGGGGGAATGGTGCCAGGCTAAGAGCGGACTTAGAATAGAATAACAGAATTGGAAGGGACCTCGGAGGTCTTCTAGTCCAGCCCCTTGCTGAGACAGGAAAACCTTTACCATTTTAGACAAGTGGTTGTCCGGTCTCTTCTTTAAAGCCTCCAAGTGATAAGGAAGGAAGGTGTGATGACCCAAAGGGGCGTGGCACAAAGGCAACACAGATAAGCAACAAGAGTCTCTTTATTATCTCCAACTTTGCCCCCAATGTCCAGGTTACCTTCTGGCTGGAGAAAAACTCTCCCAGGAACAGTTTTTAACTGTAGAAAATCAAGCCCAAAATAGGGTCAACACAAACTGTAACTTAAAGTCCAAACAAGCTAAACTGAAGTAATTAGTTTGGCAGGGCAGGAGCAAGAATTTGAGACTTGAAGGCACAGCAAAACCCACATGGTTGGGAAGAGGCCAGGAACACAGATAAGACACTGCGACACAAGATAAACTCATGTTTACTCCCGGCAGCCTGCTACACGCAGCCTGCCTTTCTTATCAACTCCCTTCTCAGGTGTGGCTAATGAAGGGAATCAGGGCCTTTTCCTCCCCCGTAAGCCATGTTGCTCCCTTCTCCGTTCCTCCCTGCGTGCCCTAGGATGAAGAGGGAGGTGGGCCTGGATCTTCCTCCGAATTCCCTCTCCCTAGTTCTACCTCTCCCCTGCTCTGCCCAACCAGACTTTGCCCTTCCCCAGTTTCCCTCCATAGCCAAGGGAGCCACACTCCCCCTCCCTGTCAGCTGCTTGGCCTCCCCCTCCGAATCAGATTCCAACAGGGGCATGACAGAAGGGCTGAGGGAGGGAGAGGAGGGAAAAGAAGGGAGGGAGGGAAAGAGGGAAGAAAGAGAGAAAGTGGTCATAAGTTGAGGAGTACCTGTACAAGATGCTTCTTTGGCATATAGGTCCTAACATAGTCTACATCTAGGTTATTCTCTTAAGACCTGCCTGTCCTAAAATCTTCAGAAAGGCCTATTTTGCAGGTCTCAACAAATTCAACACACTGCAACTCACAATTTTTTTGTCTGTTGGCCCCAGGAAGCCCTTCTTCTCAGCGCAAAACTCTGGATATTTATGGGGTGCAGGGTCTTCACTGAGGGCTGGACTACAAGGAGAGGACAATCGTCCTGCACAATGTATTTTGCCAACTTAGTGCCGGATCCTTGGATCTTGTCTACCGTGTCCAACGTGTGCTAGAAATGTCCCATGACATATCCCGGGCAACATGGAAAATATACACGTTAGAAAATTGGCGTTGAGATCTCCACTTCCTGTTAAACCATCCCTCGATGAAAGCATCGGTGGAAATATCTGAATTCGTCTAGGAAGGAGGCAGTTCTGTGTGGTCGTTGTGTGTGTGTGTATGTGTGTACACTTAATTAAAGCAGCAACTGCTTGTAGATCAGCTCGCACCCTGACAGCTAAAGGAATTCCTTCAGGCTTCTTACCTGGAATGATGGAATGATGATAGAATAACCGAGTTGGAAGGGACCTTGGAGGTCTTCTAGTCCAACCCCCTGCTAAAGCTGGAGACTTGATATCATTTTGGACAAATGGTTGTCCAATCTCTTCTTAAAAACTCCCAGTGTTGGAGCCTCCACAACTTCTGGAGGCAAGTTGTTCCACTGGTTAATTGTCCTCACTGTTAGGACGTTTCTCCTTGGTTCTAGATTGGTTCTCTCCTTGTTTAGTTTCCATCCATTGCTTCTGGTTCTACCTTCAGGTCCTTTGGAGAAGAGGTTGACCCCCCCTCCTCTTCTTTGGGGCAGCCCCACAAAAATTGGAGCACCGCTATCTTGTCAAGGTGAACGAACGATACCTTGACTTCGGTGCAATGAAGCCTGGGGGAAAAGAATTTTGAATTATGGGGCCCTTTTCATGCTTCAACTACTTTCTCTTAACAAAGAGCAGTAGCTTATCAGACTTTCCAAAGACAGCAAATTCTTCGACTCCCCCTGTACGGTAGTCCTGGACTTACGACCGCAATGGAGCTCCAGTGTTGGTAAGTGGGATGCTTATTAAGCGAGTTTTGTCCCGTTTCTGCCGTTTTTCTTGCCGCCGTTGCTAAGTGAGTCATTGCATTTGTTACGTTAATAACACGGTTGTTAAGGGAATCTGGGTTTTGCTTGGCAGAAGGTTGCAAAAAGGGATCACGTAAACCCTGGGACGTTGCAACCGTCATAAATACGAATTGGTTGCCAAGAGTCTGATTTTGGATCATGTGACCATGGGGAATGCTGGAATGGTCGTAAGTGTGAAAAAAAAAATGGCCCTCAGCTACTTTTTTTCAGTGCCGTTGTAACTTTGAACGGTCAGTAAATGAACTGTTGTAGTAATTCGAGGACTGTCTGTAACTGGATCCTGTATTTTTTCTCTCTCTCTCCTTGACTTCTGGGTTCCACACTCCGATGTTTCAGAAAAAGTGGCAGCGCGAGAGATTCTGTGACTTCTTGAAACGATCCTTAGAAACAGAGACACGGTAGAAACCGCCCTTCGAAAGCCGTTGACGTTCTGTTTGGAGTTCATGAATTAACCCGAAGTTCTACGTTTTTCACGGACGATATTAAAATGATCATCTGTTGCCAGATTGAAAAAATAAAATAAAATAGGGATAAACAGCAGCTAGCGATGGATTGGGCAATCCTAAAAATAAATATCTAAAGGGCTGCCACAAAGAAGAAGAAGGCGGCGGCGGGGAGGTGTGCCAAATTGTTCCGCAAAGCACCAGAAGGCAAAGACAAGAAATAACGGATGGAAACTCATCCAGGAGAGAAGCAATCTGGAATTAAGGAGCGGTTTGTTAACAGGGAGGACAATGAACCGGTGGAACAGAAGTTCCCTTTAGGATTTGTAGGTGCTTCATCACTGGAGGCTTCTAAGAAGAGACTGGAGACTGGATTTTGTTCAAAATGGTATAGGCAGGGGCTGGGATTCAGCCGGTTCAGCCTTGTTCAGGCGAACCGGATATTAAATTTACATCTGGTTCGTCGAAACCGGTAGTTGAACCGACCGGCTGACTCTGCCCACCGCACCTCGCCCATCACAGGAGTCTCCACACGACCCATTTTGGATGCAAGTAAGTGTGGAGGCTCTGGGACGGCGAAAAACGGCCCTTGCAGAAGTCCCGGAAGTCCAGAAATGGGCCTTGTTTCTGGCTTCCGGTGGGCCTCCGGAGCCCAGGGAAGGTTGTTTTTGCCCTCCCGGAGGCCCGAGGGAAGCCTCCGGATTCTGGGGAAGGTGAAAGAGACCCCTCCCGGAAGTTTTGGTAGGCTACGCCCACCATTGCCATGCCCACCCAGCCACTGGGCAGAGAACCGGTAGTTGGGATTTTTGAATCCCGCCCCTGGCTATAGAAAGGGTCTCCTACTTGAGGCAAGAGGGGTTGGACTAGAAGACCTTTAAGGTGGTCTACCCTAGTGTAGCTAACCTGGTTTGGTAATGAAACCTCTGCAAGAAAGCCACCAAGCTCAGAGATCACCAAGGACCCCACAGCCTTCCCCTCCCCCTCCTCTTCTTCCTCCTTCTTTTCCACTCCACAAACCCCGCTCCCTTCTAACACTGAGGATGTTCCCTAGTTGGGTCATGAAACGTCTGCAACGAAACCATCAAGCTCAGAGGTCACGGAGGCTGACGCCAAAGCCACGCCATCCCCTTTTGTGACCTCCTGACAATCAAAGGTCAATCAGGAGGCCAGGTTCACTTAACAACCAAGTTCCTAATTTAACAACTGCAGTGATTCACTTAACAATGGGGGCGAGAAACTTCATAAAATGCGGGGTGGCGGGGAGGAGAAACTCACTTAACCAACGTCTCGCTGAGCCAACAGAAATATTGGGCTCACTTGTCATAAACTGAGGATTCCCTACACCATTAGGCCTTCTGTGCGTCTTCTAATCTTTTACTTTACCTGGACAGACGTGAGTAAAACTTGATTATGAATCATTATGGAAGACTCTGTCAATAATGAAGAGTTCATTCCTTACTCTGGCAGCTGACAAGACTGTCTAATGTGAAACAGTTTTAGGGTAAATAAACACAGACTATAGGACTTTTTTTTTTTTACAAAATTCACAGGTGAAAGTGTGAAAAGTTACATGGAGTGGTTACAAAAGCAACTTTTAAAGAAACACCGTTAACATGTCATTATCCCCCCACCCAAAAGAACTATGTTTCTCCAGAAACTTCTAGTTTTCTTTATAATCATGAAAGTTCAAAACAGAATAGAAAATTTACTGTTCTTTCTTTGTTGTTTGCCAGTCTAACCCATTGTTCATTCCTTGTCCTCAGTGAGCAATATGTGTGTGTGTGTGTGTGTGTGTGTGTGTGTGTATGTATATGTATATGTATATATGTATATATATGGTATTCAGCTTTGTTCGGGTATTTTCCCATGTCATTGTAGTTGTGCTTTTAAAGTTGTAGCAACGTTTCAGCAGAATCTCATCTGCCATCATTAGGGTTCTGCCAGAACGTTGCTACAACTTTAAAAGCACAACTACAATGACGTGGGAAAATACCTGAACAAAGCTGAATACCATACATGTAAGTACCCGCAAAACTTAAGAAAACAAATATGCATATATATATATATATATATATATATATATATATATGTATATATGCATACACACACACACACACACATATACACATACTTCAAACCCCTCTGATCCATACATGAAGCAAATGGACGCCCACCATGAAGATGTGGCACAAGCACGAACGCGAAGCCAAACAATAGGATCACAGCTCACCAGCTCAAATCCCCCAGCAACTAAGACTAACCTGAGCACAACCAAGCCCCCACCTGAACAGAACACGCCTCCAGCCAATCAGAACACGGCAAACCCCCAACCAATCAGAACACAGCCAAACCCCAACCAATGAGAACACCCCCCACCCAATCAGAACACAGCCAAGGCCCCACCCAGTCAAGTCGTACTCCCACTGGCAGTTAAAAGAAAAAACAGCTGCAAGCTCACATTACTTTAAGAAGTGCAAAACCGAAGACACAAGCCTGAAGATGACGAATGAGATTTTGTCAAAACATCGCCAAAATACTTCCAATTTTATGTGGGAGAAAACCCGAATAACCAAAGATACACACACACACACACACACACACACACACACACACACACACATATTTGTTTTCGTAGATTTTCACGGGTACAGGTATGTAGGTCTAGGTGTGTTCGGGTCTTTTCACAAAGCCGAAAGCACCAGCCTGAGGATGGCGAGTGGGACCTCGCCGAAACGTTGTCAAGATACTCTTAATCTTACATGGGAAAAGACCCGAACACACCTAGACCTTTACACACACACACACACACACACACACAAAAGCGAAACACCACTCATACATCATCACGAAATCTCCAGAACTGTAAAGCCTACAAACTTTAAATTTGGCACATAGGTTCCTCTTGGCTTCTAGGGGCTTGCTAAGAAAGGATTTTTCCAAATGACCCTCAGAGCATTTAGAGTATTTCTATATTATTATTATTATTATTATTATTATTATTATTATTATTATTATTATTATTATTATTATTAACACGCTCTGATGCTCAGGAGTTCTACTCCCCCTCCCCCACTGAAAAGAAATCTCTTCCAAAGGCAAAACACAAGCAGAGGAGGTTCAGTTTCAGTGCACCAAGAGTTTTAGTACAGAACAGTTGAGCTAAGCCATGCCCAGGCTCCTTGCTGTCTCCTTCTTGCTCACACAGCAAATACTGTTTCGGTGTCCAAACAGCCCTTAACTCTCTCATACACTGACAGGACGCTAGCCAGATGAATATCGATGGATGCTGGTAGGCAGAGGCAGAATTTCCCCCCTCCTCATTTTCCTCCCCCAAAACTAAGCCCGATCACATAGTTTCGTAGAGAAGCACGGGGATCCAGCTAGTAAATTTATGAAATCTACGTGGATCCGTGCAAGAAATCTTTGGCTGGTCATTGTCACTACTAATTCTCCCTGTCCTTAAGTAACGGTGCTCCTGCTATTTCTGTATCAATCTGTCTCTGATTAAATAATTGGTGAAACACTAAAGAAGGAATAACTGCCTGTTGTTAACGGTGTTTTTTGGGGGTTCAGTGTTTCCACGGAAGAACCGCAGGTGATCCAGTTTCCATTGTTTCACTTTCATGCTGCCAAAAAGCTGAAATGATTTATGAATATTTGTTTGCTTCGGGCTTTTAATGTCACAAAACGTGCAGGAAGATCTATCTGCTGGTGGTTAGAAGGGCCACTCTTTCCAATATCTCTTCCGTAAGGGATTGGGCCAAGTCGGGTATCCAATATTGATTATTGCATGGTGGTTGTGGTTCGCCGGCAGCCTGTGCACATGGCAGCAGAATCGGACAGCGGGGAAGAACGGGGACCAGTCCGGGAGCCTGGGGAGCACTCGGACGAGGGTCCTGCATCCGATGCAGAGGTGGGGCCAGGACCATCTTTGCTCAACCTCGGATCATGACATTATCCAAACAGATTTCGCTTGGGAAAGGTTGCCTTCCAAACAGGACGCGTTGTGTTTCGTTGTGTCGGCCTGGCACCGTTTTTATTTTGAAAGTTTCCTTCGGTTACCATAAGGGTGACAATGTTTTCCAAAACTTCACAGGCAACTATATACTTTTTATTTTTTTTGGGGGGGGGGAGTTGAATTTACAGGTAGATCTTGACTTACGACCACAAACTGAGACCAGAAATCATGTTGCTGAGTGTGAAATTTGTGAAGCGAGTTTTGCTCCATCGTACGACTTTTCTTGCCACCGTTGCTAAGTGAACCCCCTGCAGTTATTTAAATCGGTAACACGGTTGTTAAAGCAAATCCACCTTCCCCATGGACTTTGCTCGTCAGAAGGTCGTAGAGCAAATCCGTCACAAGTGTGAGTCAGCTGTCAAGCATCTGACTGTAAATCAAATGTGACCCTAGGGAATGCTGCAATGGTCCTAAGTGGCTTTTTCCAGTGCCGTTCAAACTTCAAACAGCCACTAAATGAAGGGTCATAAGTAGAGAACTACTTGTATTGTATTGCAAGGCCATTTGTAGTCTGTTTTCTGGAGAAAACTCCTCTTTTCTTTTGGCCAGAAAAAGTGAAAAAGAAACAAAAAAGCTACA
This sequence comes from Pseudonaja textilis, assembly GCF_049901715.1. NCBI lineage: Eukaryota > Metazoa > Chordata > Lepidosauria > Squamata > Elapidae > Pseudonaja > Pseudonaja textilis. Next base: position 1,746,041 of record NC_141994.1, on the reverse strand, counting down.
CACACGATTCCCTACTACGGTAGTAGCAACATTGCCACCATCAGCAGCCGTGGATTAAATGAGTGTAAAGTCAGCAATTCAGAGAATACTTAGCCAGCCCTTTGCAGGGGGAGGGAAAAATTGAAATCAAAGCCACCCATTCAGAAAAAAAAATAGTAACAGCCTAAGCTGCCTCTGGTGTTGAAGCGATGGTGAGGTTAAGGAAAGGAACTGAAGGAGAAAAACTGAAACAATATATTTGCCCCCCAGATACTTTGAGAGGAGGAAGCTACTCCAGTGTAAATGAAATGTAAGGCAGCTGATGGTGATTCAGGGATCCTTATGAAGTCGCCAAAGGCAGAGCTGGCAACTCATTGCCGCTTAGGAAATCCCAACAATAAAGTAAGAGACTAACTGTCTGTCTATCTATATCTATCTTCCTTCCTTCCTTCCTCTCTCCCTCCCTCCTTCTCTCCATCTCCCTTCCTTCCTTCCTCTAATTCCTTCTTTCCTTTCTCTCCATCTCCCTTCCTTATTTCCCCCCCCTCCCTTCTTTCCTATCTCCTACCCTTCCTTCCTCTCCATTTCCTTCCTTCCTTCCTTCCTTCCTTCCTTCCTCTTTTTCATCTCTCCTTCCTTCTTTCCTATCTCTCCTTCCTATCTCCTCCTCGCTCCCTCCTCCCTCCCTCCCTCCCTCTCCTCCCTCCCTCCCTCTCCTCCCTCCCTCCCTCCCTCTCCCTCTCCTTCTTTCCTCTCTCTCATCCCTATCTCCTCCCTCCCTCCCTGTGGTTAGAATGCAGTATTACAGACTAACTCTGCCCACTGCCTGGAGTGCGATTCTGACTGGCTCAAGGTTGACCCTTCCTTCCTTCTTTCCTTCCTTCCTTCCTTCCTTCCTTCCTTCCTTCCTTCCTTCCCTCCTCCATTTCCTTCCTTCCTTCCTTCCTTCCTTCCTTCCTTCCTTCCTTCCTTCCTTCCTTCCCCTTCCCTCCCTCCCTCCATTTCCTTCCTTCCTTCCTTCCTTCCTTCCTTCCCCCCTCCCTCCCTCCATTTCCTTCCTTCCTTCCTTCCTTCCTTCCCTCCCTCCCTCCATTTCCTTCCTTCCTTCCTTCCTTCCTTCCTTCCTTCCTTCCTTCCCTCCCTCCCTCCCTCCATTTCCTTCCTTCCTTCCTTCCTTCCTCCCTTCCTTCCTTCCTTCCTTCCTTCCCCTTCTCTCCCTCCCTCCATTTCCTTCCTTCCTTCCTTCCTTCCTTCCTTCCTTCCTTCCTTCCTTCCCTTCTCTCCCTCCCTCCATTTCCTTCCTTCCTTCCTTCCTTCCTTCCTTCCTTCCTTCCTTCCTTCCCCTTCCCTCTCCCTCCCTCCATTTCCTTCCTTCCTTCCTTCCTTCCTTCCTTCCTTCCTTCCTTCCTTCCTTCCTTCCCCCTTCTCTCCCCTCCCTCCATTTCCTTCCTTCCTTCCTTCCTTCCTTCCTTCCTTCCTTCCTTCCTTCCTTCCTTCCTTCCCCCTTCTCTCCCTCCCTCCCATATTAGATCTATCTCATTTATACCATTTCCTCCCGGGCCCCGCAGTAGACCCAGGGCGGGTAGGCGGGCGGCAGTCCGCTTTTCTCTTTCAAACGCCGCCGGTGCTATTCATAGAAGCGATTTTCTCCCCGGGAAAAAAAAAATATTACGTTATTTTTTTGCAAAGCGCGCCTGTCTATTTTCCTCTTTGCCTTTCGCCCCCCCGCCCCCAACATAACAGCCAAGCGGGCTCCTCGGCGCCTTCGGGAGCGATGCCGTTGGCGAGGAGCATTTCTGCATATATATTTTTTTTAACAGGGGGGAAGCAGGCAAGGCAGATGCCGTTTCACCAGCTATATAGGTATATACCGCCTATTTTCCCACCCATCTTTATCAGAGCCTCGCAAGAGAGGCAGGCAGCCTTGGGTGACTCCGATCAGCCCCGCGCAGCATCCTTTTTCTTCTTCTCCCTCCTCCTCCTCTGATCACAACCACCCTAGCACGCACGCACACACACGCACACACACACACACACCGGTCCCTCCCACCAGCTCCCCCTCCGACCCCTTGCAGCGCTGCATGTCAGCAGAGAAGAGGGGTGGCTGGCACCCCGCTTTCCTTTCGGTCCCCGAGCGACCTCTCCTCTCCTCTCCTGCATCCCTCCCTCCCTCCATCCATCTCCCCGCAGTTGCAGCTCGGCCGGGTTTCTTCCAGCGCGGCGCATCTCTATCCTCCCCCCCACCACCCCGCGCGCCGCGTTTCTGCAAACAAAGGCGGCCCTTCCTTACCTTCGCCCCCTCCACCTCCACCTCCAGCGGCGGGCAGGCTCAGCGCTTCAGAGGACGCCCCCGGCCGAGGAGCCTCGCCTTCCTCATGCCCGCTCCATCCCGGGCCTCGGGGCCTAACGGGGAGCCGCAGAGACGGGGCGCATCCTCGGGGACCGGCCGGCCTTCGGACGCCAAGCCTCGCCCGCCTGCCTTCCTCGCAAGTGGGCCAGGCGGCGGGCGCATCTCCCTCCTTCCTTCCTCTCCTCTCCCTCCCTCCTAGCGCTCCCTCCCGGGCTGGCTCCAGAGGCGGCGGCGGCGGCGGCTGCAGCAGGCGAGGGGCATCTGGGCACCGCTGGCGCGCCCGGGACGCAGGGAAGCTCCCTCCCTGACAGGCGGAGAGCGAGGGATGCACACGCGCGCACACACACCCACACCCACCCACACACAGAGGCTCTCTCTCTCTCTCACACACACACACACACACGCACAGACACAGACACACAGGCGCGCACGCAGGCAGGCGGGTTGCAATGCAGCGGGGAGCCGCGGTGCGCCTCCGGGCTCGGAGCGCAGGAGGAGCAGCCGCCGCGCCACCCACCGGCTCTTCTGCGGAGGGTCCCGGCTTTCGCCGCTCCCGCCCCCGGCCGAGACGTTTATTTGGAAAGGCTCAAATGCAGACAAAACACACCCGGGGTTTTGAGGGGGCGGGGGGGGGAGGTCGAGGGGAGGAGGTGCGCTTAAGAGCGTGCGAGAGAAGGGGAAGGAGGAGAGGAGAGAAAGAGGGGGGAGAAGAGGGAGGAGGGAGAGAGATAGAGAGGGGAGAGGGGGAGGGGGAAGGAGAGAGGGAGAGGTAGAGAGAGGGAGGAGGAAGGAAGAGGAGGGGGGAGACGGAGGGAGAGATAGAGGAAGGAAGGAAGAGAGGGAGGGAGTGAGATGGAGGGAGAGATAGAGAGAGGGAGGAAGGAAGAGGGAGGAAGAGATAGAGAGAAGGAGGAAGGAAGAGGGAGGAAGAGATAGAGAGAAGGAGGAAGGAAGAGAGAGAGGGAGGAGAGACGGAGGGAGAGATAGAGAGAGGGAGGAAGGAAGAGGAGGAAGAGATAGAGAGAAGGAGGAAGGAAGAGAGAGGGGAGGGAGACGGAGAGGGAGAGATAGAGAGAGGGAGGAAGGAAGAGAGAGAGGAGAGAGTGAGATGGAGGAGAGATAGAGGGAGGGAGGAAGGAAGAGAGAGGGAGGAAGAGATAGAGAGAGGGAGGAAGGAAGAGAGAGAGGGAAGGAGATGGAGGGAGAGATAGA